>NC_068916.1:91044558-91279558 GCF_023091745.1 Budorcas taxicolor
TTGTAACAAATACCTTTTTTACTTAACCAGAGACAGTTTCTGATATTTGCAACCAGGAATCCTGATTGCACATTATATAAATCTTAATTCAGTTGAGCATGCAAATTTTAAGAAATACTTTTATTTGGACATGGGCAATTCTCAAGTTTCCCTCTGTCCACAGCACTTTTTAAAGGTTTTGTTGGTTTGCTTAGAACTGCAGTTGACTAGCTGCTGTAACAGGGCTTCTCCATGCATTGATATGTGCTTGCACAAGAATTTAGAGGTTGAGGGAAGGAGGCTAGTGTTTGCTACACAGACTTTCTCCTGGCTTCCACAGCACTTTGCATACATGCTTAGTCACTCAGTCATGTTTGACTCTTCGTTACCTCATGGACTGTAGCTTGCCAGGCTCCTCTGTCCATGGAATTCTCCAGGTAGCCATTTCCTTCTCCGATGGATCTCCCCAGCCCAGGGATGGATCCTGGGTCGCCTATATTGCAGGTGGATTCTTTACCATCTGAGCCACCAGGGGAGTCCTCCACAGTGTTTATTGAGTCAGAATTTTTAACAATTATTCAGGTGCATGCCAAAGATGGGATCCACTGCAATAAATGTGGATTTATTAATTGGAGTTCAAAGTGAGTTGTTTTCTGATAATTGTATTAGATTCTTAGTGCAGGTATGAATAGAACTCTTGTTTTTTAATCTGTTGAGAAAAATTGCTATTTGACAGAGGCCCAAGGTATTTCAGTTGCTTTAGACTACTATTTGTGGGAAAAAAGGAATGTAAATAACTTAAAGTTTTTAAAACCAGGCTGTGTAAATGAATTAAGGATTAGGAGATGGTGAGAGAGGAGACTTCAGGATTGCTGGAATCACTGTCCTAATGAGTGGGTTTCTGGGGAAAGCTGATCAGCTGTTTTCCATTTCCATTTATTCCAGACAGAATAAATACAAGTACACTGTTTCAGAGTGAATGTTAAGAGCTGGCGATAAGGTGGATTGAGGGAAGAGGAAATGTCTTCCCCAAATTGCTGTAAATGTGGGAAAGAATACCAGGATGAATGACTGAAGAAAGTTTCTGACTAAAGAACAATGAAGTGGCTTAAATCATCTGCTCAGTTTCCTTTAAACCCTTGGCACCCAGAATTCAGGAGCTGAGAGGAACATCCAACTTCTTAGCAGCCAAAAAACTATATTAAGGAACACATTTACCACTAAATTGTTACTGAATTTAAAGGAAGCTGATGAATGGCTGGCAAAAGGAGGCTGTCTCATGATGTTCTGAAAGCAAAAACCAGTTAAGAGGGTCAGCAGATCTCTAATTATAATGAAGCAGTTAACACCACTATAATTAAAGCTGTATCAGCATTTCCCTTGCAAAATGCTTTTCGTGAGTTGAAACTCAGCTGTAAAGATTCAATCTGGGCTGAAAGTTGGCATGTAAGGCTCAGGAACTCAGCAAGGGAGGGGCATAGAACGGAGATTTTTAAAAATTTATTTACCAGACTTTCAAGTACAAAATATAGCCATTAAGCTGTTTTGAGGAAATAATAAATAATACATTCTTTCAAAATTTGAGTGCATAGGAAACCCCAGGTGCCATAGCCATAGTGAAAGAGAGCATTTAAGTTGTACAGATTGGAAAACAAACAACAAAACAAGTTGAGCTGAAGGATAAGTTTCTGGTTCTGTGAGTAGTGTCTATTTTGCAGAGAATATGTAGATGTTGCTAAAAGCATATTTAGTGTTCTTAAATATTTATTTGCCCAAGAAACTTAGCTGACTCCAGTGAAGCTGCAAAACATACACCGGCACAGTGGGTTAGATTAGAAAGGATGCTATATCACTTTATCCCCTCAGACTTCTTTGATAAATAACTTTAATCTAAATGCCCTCATTTCTATGAATGTTAACACTTTAAACAAATGACTTTCTGTATGTTGGCTAATAACGATTTCTCGGGATATAGAAATCTTTATTTTATATATATTCCATTTTTGCACCCTAAAATATGCAATTAATAATTCATTAAGAAAAACAGTAAGACATTAAGGACCTACTATGCACCAGATGTCTAGAGACTCATTTTAAACTTTATAATGATCGTATTATGCATTAATTTTATTTCAGAATGTTAAACTTGCATTAAAATATAATTGACTTTGTCATGTTTTTGCTTTAATATATATTACTTTGCAATTATTATTGCTTTTACTTTTAGTTTGTAGTGTAGGCACTCAAAGTTCTCTGTTTTTAGAGTAGTTAAGATCCAGTTTGCTCATTCTCATCTAATCTATAACTTTGTTAGGGTCAAGGTGATTGAGCTAAAAAAAAAAAAAGCCTCAAATGAAAAACCAGTTGAGATAACTCTCATATTAAGAAAAATTAGTTGAATATTCAATACATATATATATACATGTATATTTCTATATAGACAGTTATCTAGAAGAACAATCATCAAGCTGATTAACATGATTAGTGATGGGAGACAAGGAAATGAGAACCCAGATTAAGAATCATAAGAAAGTGAGTTTAAACTTTATTGTTACTTTATATTTTTATAAGAGAAATACATTTTTGTATTTCTTTGTTTAAAATAAATTTAAACAATAAATGTTGAAAGGAAACCTTGTTCTAGCAAATCTGGTCATTATAGAAAGATGTACAGTTAAGTTATACACAGGGAATAATATAATATCATCTGTCACCTTTTATTTGCACTTGCATCTATGGTTTAAATGACTTCGTAACACATGTTAACTCAAAATGAATCTGAAAACTTATTACACAGCACAGGAAGTCATCAATATAATACAAAGTTTCCACAAACTAATCCAAAAAGATTTTGTATCTTCAACCATGCCAATAACCTTCCTGCCAAATGTGTGATTGATTACAATTAAGAGAGGAAAAGCTGTAGTAGCTAAGAGATTGGACACATTTTGCATTTCTAGCCTTTTCTAATCCACCATTTCTCCTTGCATGTATTTCAACTGTGCTCGAGTCCACTGTCTTTGTCAGTTTCTCCATTATCAAACTCTTGGGAACGCTAATCTTAGTAGCAGCTCTCACTGCCTGTAGATCACCAGCAGGAGCAAAGTGGCAGTTATTAAAAATCAACTAACAAAAAGTGGAAAGTAGGTTTTAGAGGCTGTGGACACGTGCCAGGTATCTTTAAAATAGGTCCAGCCAATTTGACCTGAACTGAGAAGTTATTACTCTGGAATAGCTTTCCAATAGGGATGTGGCCAATCAGGTTTCAATTTAGACAGAGAAATTGGGTTTAGCCAAATAATATGTAGATAATCAGGAATAAAACCTGGGGACTTCCTGGCTGTCCTGGGATTAAGACTCCATGCTTCCACTGCAGAGGCACAGAATCAGTCTCTGGTCAGAGAACTAAGATCTGCCATGTCACGTGGCCAAGACAGACAAACAAATAAAAACAGAAGCAAACTTGAAAATTTCAAGCAAGCCATGATAGAAAAAGGAGAAAATGAAGGTACAACCTTATCACTTCAGATTGGCTTGAAGCTCCTCACTTCTTATTCACTGAGTCTGTTATCCAGTCGATAACTATGTAGTGACCATCTACTTTGTCATTTTTTACATCAGGTCTGAGAATACAAAAAGAAGTCAGCCATGATGTGACTTTTGTATTTATAAGCCTTAAAATATGTTCTCATGTTCATCAAAATGTCTTGCTGAAAGTTAGTTTGATACAAAACCAGTCAAAGATAAAAGTTACTTTAGGATTATCATCTTGTGCCCTTAGCTCTTTGCTCTGATCTCCAAGAACTGATTTTTCCTCTTTAAATGCTCAGTTTCTAACCCCACAAATGTTTCATATCAGTATTTACACATAAACATATGTGTAAATATGCTCAGACTCAATCCATTAGAGGGTAAACAAGGTAATTTGCAGGGAGAGAATTAACATTAAAGCCAACCAAAAAGGAATAGAATAAAATGGAATTGAGCGTGCTAGATAATGAAATGGAGTAGATTTATGGTAGTGTAGGTTAGATACGTGTGTGTGTGTTAGTCTCTTAGTCGTGTCTGACTCTGCAAGACCATGGAGCGTGGCTCACCAGGGTCCTCTGCCCACAGGATTCTCCAGGCAAGAACACTGGAGTGAGTTGTCATTCCCGTCTCCAGGGAATCTTCCTGACCTAGGGATTGAACCCAGGTCTCCCACATTACAAGTGGATTTTTACCATCTGAGCCACCATATATATTGAATATAAATAAAAATATGTTTAGATATATGCATATATGTTTCTTGCCAAATAACGCTTTCTTCTGTAGAGGTACTTATATTTTATTTCCAACTGTTTCCAGAATATCAGTACCTTCTATTAAAAGAATTTATACTGTTAGTCGACTCTCCTGGTGGTCCAGTGGCTAAGAATTGATATGGTTAGTAAAACATTGAAGGGCAGGATGATTACTTCTGGTTTTTAACAACTAACAAGAAGGAACTGCCTATTTTTGCCTATGTATAAGGTCATGATCTCATGGCCTTTATTTAGGAATAGTCCAGTGATTTCTGTGAGATTTTATCCCAGGTAAATAAAAATATGCATCTATCCAAGTCTTTTTAGTGGGGAAATACCTTTAAAATGTTGAAAAAGATTGCTTGGTTTTTCTGTATTCCCATGTAGAGTAACTCGTGTATGAAACACTGCACCGAAAGTGAAAAACACAATGGTTGTACAGGTACAGGATGACCGTAAGTGTGTTGATTGTTCATCCTGGTGCATGCGTGACTAATTAACCTGTGGCTCCTTGTTGCTGTCCAGCCTCAGAGACAGTACATACCTTGTATCCCTAGCCTAGGAAAAGATAAAAATTCAAAATTTTTACTATGGTTTTTACTGAATGAGTGATCACTTTCACACTATTATAAAGAGGAAAAACCTTAAGTCAAACCTAAAGGGGACCTCATGTGATTACATAAGATGCAACCATTGGAGGAAACGAGTTGAATAGTACACTGGACCTCTCTATACTATCTTTGCAACTTCCTATAAAACTATAATTCTTTCAAGCTAAATAAAAACTTTTTAAAAATGAAAAAAGAAAACAAAGTCTGAGGATATTTCCAGATAAAGATGCAATAATTGATGGGCAGAGAAAACAAGCATTTCTACTACAGGGCAAAGATAAATTATTTGGTGGTTGGTTTCTACCTTTGTTGATTTTTGAAGAAAATGTTGTGGCTTGATACAATACAAATTTAAAAATATATGATTACCTTTGTTTTTGTTTTCCTCATTCTAGAAAGCCAACCAATCATCTTAGCTACTGATATTAATACTGTTGTTGTTCTTTTTTAGGTTATAAACTTCCCTGTGCAAAGGGAATGGCAGGCATCTTAGAAATCTCTAATTGTATTCTGCTGCTGCTATTGGTACCAGTTTGCCCTTTCCAAAGTACAGTCGAACATGCCTGATATTTCTGTTCTAATCTTTTCCCTCCAAGTGAAGTGTAGTGATAGCCATCACTAAATATTAATACTTGCTTTATTTAGTCTTTGTGAAATATTTCATAATCCAGTTTGTAATATGTTTTGAAAATAAAATGCTATTTATGTGCTGAGAGTAAAAGGAGAGAGGGTTTAATTATTTCACCAAATGATTAGCAAATTTGGGTGAATTAAAAGTTTCAAATAGCAAATTTTTATAATCAGAGTTCTTAAGATTTTGGAAAAGTACAAATATAAAAACTACATTCAGAATTTATGAATAAATAATTTGAAAAAAATTGAATTTTTAAAATTAAAAAAGCAATTTAATAACATATGCTTGTTAGTAAGAGTTTAAGTGTAATATTTTCCTTGAATAAGCAATCTTACTAAACTGATGCTCTGAACATCCATATTTTAATGAATTCCTTACCATGTAATTAATTAAATAATAAAAATGTAAGGAACTTAAAAAAGTATTCAAGAGGGTTTTGTAAAACTTCAGACATTTGAGAAAAATTATATATGAATATGTTCAGTTATCACACTAATCATGCTTTATCCTTCACAGATATCACTGCAGAATACCAGACCCTAATCTTTTCAGGGTTTGTGATTAAGTGGGCTGATTTTCTACCTGATTGTGGCTCTGGGAGTAAGGTACTAGAAATGGGTATCTATTAAGTTTTATTGACTATTCATAAAGGCGTATAATAACCAGCTGGATCCTGTAAACTTCACGGTGGGTGTTCAACTATATTTACCATCAACTCTGCAAACAATATGTATATTTTCATTTCAGGTTAACTAGCAAAAATCATTACCCAAAATTTGTACAATCTTGTTGTTCCAAGCCAAGTTAAAATGCACAGGAGACCAAGAAAACAGCACACCCTTACTTTCAAATGGATAGATTGGTTTTGGAAGCCCAAACACTTGAAAAATATTCTCCATTTGCATTTTTTTTTCTGACATAAATGAGGCTGTCCTGTAGAAGTCATCTTACTATGAGGATGGAAAAACATTTCTTTTTAACTTTAGGCATTTGTAGAAAATCAACTAGAATATGAATGTCAAAAGACAAGTCCTTTGGTAAAATAAAATGTTCAAAATGGTAAAATCAAGACTCGCATCAAATATTAGTTGAACATGGGTCAAAAATTGAACTTGGGAGGTCTTGACTAATCAAAGATACTTGATTAACTGAGGGAACTGGTAAGATATTATCTGCTGGAATGAAAATTTGACTTAGATTTACTATTACTGTTGATGTTCATTTGCATTGTCATGAAGAGAAATGAGTTGTATTATCAATTTTCTATAATGTAATTTTTATACAAAGATAATTAAAAATATACATTTCAGTAGTCAGATAGTCCCCAGAGAGTCTACTAGTCAGTGAGAGCGTTTCATTGAAAGGAGAACCAGTAATATCTTTTGTCCTTTTCTAAGCCTAACAATGTTTGCTGACAAATTTGTCTACTTTGCTCACTGCTTATATTTCCAGTGTGAAGAACTATGCTTTCCTTCTTGGATGTGTTTCAGTTCAGTTCAGTTCAGTTACTCAGTCGTGTCCGACTCTTTGCGACCTCATGAATCGCAGCACGCCAGGTCTCCCTGTCCATCACCAACTCCCAGAGTTCACTCAGACTTGCGTCCATCAAGTCAGTGATGCCATCCAGCCATCTCATCCTCTGTCGTCCCCTTCTCATCCTGCCCCCAATCCCTCCCAGCATCAGTCTTTTCCAATGAGTCAACTCTTCGCATGAGGTGGCCAAAGTACTGGAATTTCAGCTTTAGCATCATTCCTTCCAAAGAAATCCCAGAGTTGTCTCCTTCAGAATGGACTGGTTGGTTCTCCTTGCAGTCCAAGGGACTCTCAAGAATCTTCTCCAACACCACAGTTCAAAAGCATCAATTCTTTGGTGCTCAGCCTTCTTCACAGTCCAACTCGTTTAAGGTTTATTAAATAAATAGATGAAAGAATTCAAAGAAACCAAAGAAAACCTTTCCAAAACAAAAATGAAACCCAAAGAAATAAGCAAAGAAGACTTATACTTCTGGAATTCAGTGCAGTTCAGTTGCTCAGTCAAGTCCAACTCTTTGCGACCCAATGGACTGCAGGATGCCAGGCTTCCCTGTCCATCACCAGCTCCCAGAACTTGATCAAACTCATGTCTACCAAGTTGGTGATGCCATTCAACCATCTTATCTTCTGTTGTCCCCTTCTCCTGCCAGCATCAGGGGTTTTTCCAGTGAGTCAATTCTTCGCATCAGGTGGCTAAAGTATTGGGGCTTCAACTTTAGCATCAGTCCTTCCAGTGAATATTCAGGACTGATTTCCTTTAGGATGGACTAGTTGGATCTCCTTGCTATCCAAGGGACTCTCAAGAGTCTTCTCCAACACCACAGTTCAAAAGCATCAGTATTTCATTTCTCAGCTTTCTTTACTCTCACATCCATGCATGACTACTGGAAAAACTATAGCTTTGAGTAGATGGACTTTTGTCAGCAAAATAATGTTTCTGCTTTTTAATATGCTGTCTAGGTTGGTCATAGCTTTTCTTCCAAGGAGCAAGTATCTTTTAACATCATGGGTGCAGTCACCGTCTGCAATGATTTTAGAGCCCAAGAAAATAAAGTCTCTCACTGTTTCCATTGTTTCCCCATCTATTTGCCATGAAGTGATGAGACCTGATGCCATGATCTTAGTCTTTTGAATGTTGAGTTTTAAGCCAACTTTTTCACTCTTCTCTTTCACTTTCATCAAGAGGCTCTTTAGTTCTTCTTCACTTTCTTCCATAAGGGTGGTGTCATCCGCATGTCCTATCTTCCCTGGTGGCTCAAATGGTAAAGCGTCTGCCTACAATGCAGGAGACCTGGGTTTGATCCCTGGGTTGAGAAGATCCTCTGGAGAAGGAAATGGCAACCCACTCCAGTACTCTTGCCTGGAAAATCCCATGGATGGAGGAGAGTGGTAGGCTACAATCCATGGGGTCATAAAGAGTCGGACATGACTGAGTGACTTTGCTTTGCTTTCATCTGCATATTTGAGGTTATTGATATTTCTCCCGGCAATCTTGATTCCAGCTTGTGCTTCACCAGCCCTGCATTTCACATGACATACTTTGCATATTATGGTGATATTATACAACCTTGATGTACTCCTTTTCCAATTTGGAACTAGTCTGTTGTTCCATGTCTGGTGCTAACCATTGCTTCTTGACCTGCCTACAGATTTCTCAGGAGGCCAGTAAGGTGATCTGGTATTCCTATCTCTTTAAGAATTTTCCACAGTTTGTTGTGATCCACGAAGTCAAAGCTTTTAGCATAGTCAATGAAGCAGAAGTAGAAGTTTTTCTGGAATTCTCTTTTTCAATGGTCCAGTGGATGTTGGCAATTTAATCTCTGGGCCTCTACACTTCTAAATCCAGCTTGAACATCTGGAAGTTCTCAGTTCATGTACTATTTAAGCATAGCTTGGAGAATTTTGAGCATTACTTTCCTAGCATGTGAAATGAGTGCAATTGTGTGGTAGTTTGAACATTGTTTGGCATTGCTTTTCTTTGAGGTTGGAATGAAAATTGACCTTTTCCAGTCCTTTGGCCACTCCTGAGTTTTCCAACTTTGCTGGCATATTGTACTGTAGCACTTTCAGAGCATCACCTTTTAGGATTTGAAATAGCTCAGCTGGATTCCATCACTCCCACAAGCTTTGTTCATTGTGATGCTTCCTAAGGCCCACTTGATTTCACACTCCAGGATGTCTGGCTCTAGGTGAGTGTTCACACCATTGTGGTTATCTGGGTCGTGAATATCTTTTTTGTATAGTTCTTCTGTGTATTCTTGCCTTATTTTCTTCATATCTTCTGCTTCTCTTAGGTCCATACTGTTTCTGTTCCTAATTTTGCTCATCTTTGCATGAAATATTCCATTTGAATCTCTAATTTTCTTGAAGAGATCTCTAGTCTTTCCCTTCTATTGAAGTAAAGTCGAAGTGAAGTGAAGTTGCTCAGTCGTGTCTGACTCTTTGTGACCCATGGACTGTAGCCCACCAGGCTCCTCCATCCATGAAATTTTCTAGGCAAGAGTACTGGAGTGGGTTGCCATTTCCTTCTCCAGGGGGTCTTTCTGACCCCGGGATTGAACCCGGGTCTCCCACATTGTGGGCAGATGCTTTACCATCTGAGCCACCAGGGAATCTATTAGTTTCCTCTATTTCTTTGCATTGATCACTCAGGAAAGCTTTCTTATCTCTCTTTGCTCTTTTTTGGAACTCTGAATTCAGGTGGATATATCTTTCCTTTTCTCCTTTTGCCTTTAGCTTCTCTTCTCTTCTCAGACAAAATCTATTTGTCACTACCACTGCATAATTGTTGGGGATTTTATTTAGGTCATACCTGAATGGTCTAGTGATTTTCCCTACTTTCTTCAATTTCAGTCTGAATCTTGCAATAAGGAGTTAATGATCTAGGCCACAGTCAGTTCCTGGTCTAGTTTTTTCTGACTGTATAGAGCTTCTCCATCTTTGACTGCAAAAAATATAATCAATCTGATTTTGGTACTGACCGTCTGGTGCTAGCCACATGTAGAATCATCTCTTGTGTGTTGGAAGAGGGTGTTTGATATAACCAGTGTGTTCTCTTGGCAAAACTCTGTTAGCCTTTGTCCTGCTTCATTTTTCACTCTGAGGCCAAACTTGACTATTACTCCAGGTATCTCTCAACTTCCTACTTTTGCATTCCAGTATGACAATAAGGACATCTGTTTTTGGTGTCAGTTCTAGAAGGTCTTGTAAGTCTTCATAGAACCGTTCAATGTTAGCTTCTTCAGCATTAGTGGTTGGGGCATATCCTTGGATTATTGTAACATTGAATGGTTTGCCTTGGAAATGAACAGAGGTCACTCTGTTATTTTTTGAGACTGCACCCAAATACTGTATTTTGGACTCTTTTGTTGACTATGAGGGATACTCCATTTCTTCTAAGAAATTCTTCTCACAGTAGTAGATATAATGATCATCTGAATTAAATTCACCCATTCTGGTCCATTTTAGTTCATTGATTCCTAAAGTGTTGATGTTCACTCTTGCCATCTCCCTGTTTGACCACTTCCAATTTACCTTGATTCATGGACCTGACATTCCAGGTACCTATGCAATATTGTTCTTTATAGCATCAAACTTGACTTCTATCACCAGTCACATCCACAACTGGGCATTATTTTTGCTTTGGCTCAGCCTCTTCATTCTTTTTGGAGTTATTTCTCCACTGATCTCCAGTAGCATATTGAGCAGCTACTGACCTGGGGAGTTCATCTTTCAGTATCATATCATTTTGCCTCTTCATACTATTCATGGAATTCTCAAGGCAAGAATAGAACAGAGAACAGAAAGAGAAAAAGGAGAGTAGGGAGGAAATGCAGGTGCATTAATTAAAGTTTAATCAGAAAAGCTCTTTGTACTTTTCCTTGAACTCTCTTTTGGTGATAACTCAATATTTTAGAGAGTAAATAACATTTTTCTCAATGTGGTTTCAGTTGAAGTTCTTTTAGTATTCCTTTGGCAAAGTCAGTTTGGGTTAGATTTTTCAGACTGCAAATTGACCAAATAAATGAATACTGAAAAAACAAGCATCTGACATCAAGCAGCTACCTAAGGAGACGTCCAGGTGTATGTGATTCAAGTGTTCATATGAATGTTGGATTTTGGAGTTGTATTTGAAAATCCATATTTTTTAATAAGTTTTTTAATTAAGCAAATGTAATGCTTTGTGATCAGAACTTTTCATGTGCTGGATATTCTCATAGGACTTGCTTTTAGTTACTGATCCAAAAACATTGTCTAAATCTATATATGGTAAAGAGTATTATTGTATTTTTAAACAGAATATCCTCCCAAGGACTTTATATGTTTAAATTACGTTTTCTGAAAGAAATATTATATACTGTCTTCTTTAAAAGTGCTTTATAGTAATCATTATTCACCGAGTGTCTCATACAGTACATTGGGGAGTGGGAGGCTTAAATGTGGCTAATAACTATTAATTCAGATTCATTAAATGATTGTTTGAACAAAAATGGTATGTATAATTTTTCATAAATAAATCCTAATGCAAGTAAATTCCTGAACACTACATTTATATGCAAAATATTCAGATATATAATCTATTCAGATATAGATCTGAATCTGTATCTATATAGATGTCACACTTTATCTCATGATCTCAAGATAATATCATGCTTATATCATTTGTAAAATATTAGGGCCAACTTTTACATTTTGATTATAGGAGCTCTTAGTATTCACCTTAAAACATCAAACAACCTTGTGGATAGACAAAGAAAAGACCATAAAAAGAGTCTTTTACACATTGATTTTTATAAAAGCGTTTTCCTGTAGAATCAATAGATGCATAAAGAAATAGAAGACCATTGATTTTAGAGTATGAGAATGGAGTTTATGAAGATGGCAACCTCCAACTGCAGTATATCAATACCCCTTTGGGCATTTTTGCAGGTGTTTAGGTGTTAAGATTCCTTTCAAATTTTGAGTTAATTATTGTATTGTGTGAGTGTGTTGCATTCTACTGCTTATTTAAATCATAACTATAACTTGAAATCTGAGTTGTCAGACACAGAATTGGATTTGGGGAAAGAATTTTTACTCAGACTCTTCAGGATATTTGCTATATCACAATATTTTAAAATAATTTTTGAAATACTAGTACAGGTTAAGGAATAAATCTGCTGTATTATATCTATAATGGCTGGAATAAATTATTTGAATTTTATGATTTAAAATATTCATAGAAGTACTACCACATTTTCAAATTTTTAAATATGAAAATTATATTAGTCTCCTGTTTAAAAAAAAATGTATTATCTCTGATGAACTTGTAATAATTTGGAAACATTTTCCTGGACCTTTGAGCATTTATGTCTGATATATGGGTGTATAGACTTCCCTGGTGGCTCAGACGGTAAAGCGTCTGCCTACGATGTGGGAGACCTGGGTTTGATCCCTGGGTTGGGAAGATCCTTTGGAGAAGGAAATGGCAGCCCACTCCAGTACTCTTGCCTGGAAAATCCCATGGACAGAGGAGCCTGGCAGGCTACAGTCCATGGGGTAGCGAAGAGTCGGACACGACTGAGCGACTTCACGTTCACGTTCATATGGGTATATAGATGGACAGGTGAATTGGTGTATGGACAGATAAATATATAATTGAGAGATAGATGGAAGAAAAGAAGGAGTTTTGGTTAAAAGGGAAGGAACAAATGTTTGTCATCTGTATATTGCTTACAACAAATATGCTTAACAAAAAAAGTTTAGACTTTATTGAACAGCAGTTGTATTTTACAGTACTAAAACTGAGATAAAGATCCTTAAATCCTGAACTCCAAAAGTTGTAAGCCACATTTATATGGGTCCCAGTTTCTTTCCACATATCTGACTTGTGGGGAAGTACTATGTGTATCTATTAGATTAGGCCACTATACAAATTCTAGACTCTAGATGAGGAAGATAACAGGTGCCATAAGTGTTTCATTATATTAACATTGCTGAATAATCAAATTAGTCATCTTTCCCCTAATATCTGTTCTATCTACTGAATTCCCCATTTTGTGTGTTTCTATGTTCTTCTTGGGAAAGTCAGCAGTAGCTGTGGGCATAATCTACCTTCTGATGTTCTGTCTCTAATCTTATCCTGGCCAGGCCATTTCTCTTTTATTTCTTATGCTTCACAGTTCCATCTATTTCAATTCTACACTATTCTCTACTAATATTGTCTGGTTACGACTTTTATTGTGTATCACCTGAACTTTAACAATATTAATAAAATTCATCTCCAATATCAGCACATCCTTAAATCTTGCTAACAGATTTATATATGAACATGTTATTTCTCTGTCTCCAAACTTAAAAGGTATGCCTATCTATTATTCACAGAACAAAATACCTCACTTTGAAAATACAGTAAAAAAAATAAAATAAAATACCTGCACTATGAAGGCTCTCTAAGGCCTGATCCTTTTCTCCATTTCTAGCCTTTTCCCCACATATCCTCATTCACTTATGTCCTTCTTAGACAACTGAATCCTCTTGGAATGGAATATATTTCCCATACCACAGCCTCAAAGAAAAAGCCTTTTCATTTAATTTTGCATGCTCGACATCAATCTAGTAATTGTAGAACTTGATAAATTAATAAATGGATGAACAAGTGATACTGTTTTGAAAGAAAAATCTCTCTAGGAAACTAACATCTATTTATAAAAATAATATATATTGCGGTATGCTAGATCACACTATAAATATCATTAGTTCTCTTCCAAATATTGTGAACCTAGAGATGATTAACAAATTATAGATAGCCTATCATCAAAATAATTGAAGGCCTTGAGCTTCAGGGCAAGATGAAACTGAACAAGCATATGAAAAATGTGGTGTTAGTAAGGTTCACTGTGATAATACAAGTATTTGCCATACTAGATTAAATTGGCTAGTTGTTTCATGGGCCGCCATGACAAAGTATCACAAGCTAAGTAACTTAAAAACAAACATCTTTTCTCACAGTTCTGGAGGCTAGCTCTGAGAGGAAGGTAATGTCAGTAGGGTTGGTTTTTTTCAGAGGCCTTGCTCTTTGGCTGTTTCCATTCCAGTTGGCTATTTTTTTTTTTTTTTCCATGCCTGAATTTGTCTTTACTCCGTTCATCACTGGGGCTTCCCAGGTGGCACAGTGTTAATGAATCTGCCTGCCAACGCAGGATTGGGACGATCCCCTGGAGTAGGAAACGACTGCCCACTCCAGGATGCATGTCTGGGATGCTGCCTGGACAAAGAAGCTTGGCAGGCTACAGTTCATGGGGTCACAAACAGTCAGACATGACTGCTTGACTGAGCACACCCACGCTGTCCATGTCTGTGTCCTGATCTTCCTGTCTTTTATTTTCATTTTAAATACACATACACATACACACACACACATATATATATATATATATTTAAAATTTATGATGTGTTGGTTTCTGCCATACACAATGCAAGTCAGCCAGGGTTATACATACCCTGTCTCCCTCCTTTTTCCCCCTCCCATCACTCCAGGTCATCAAATCACCTGGCTGGACTCCCTGCGCTATACAGCAACTCCTTAAGAGCTGTCCATCTGATACCTGATTGTGCGTGCTTCTTGATACTACTTTCTCCATTTGTCCCACTCGTTCCCTCCCCAGCTGTGCCCACGAGTCCATTCTCTACATTTGCCTCTCCATTCCTTCCCTACAAATAGGTTCATCCAACAATTTTTCTAGAGTTCATAAATATGCATCAATATACTACATTTGTTTTACTGTTTCTGACTGACTCTGTGTCACAGGCTCTAGGTTCATCCACCTCAGTGGAACTGACTCACATTTATTCTTTTTTATGACTGAGTAATATTCCATTGTGCATATATACCATATCCTCTTTTAAAGGTGTTATTCTCATAGGATTAGGGCTTACCCTCATCACTTCATTGTAGCATAGTTTCCTCTTTAAAAAATGATCTCCAAATAGGTCACATTCTGATGTACTGGGGTTAGGACATCAACACATGAATTGGGTAGGAGGGAGCATACACAATTCAGCCCATAACACATTGAGTTCCAAGATAATAAAAATAATACTATAAATAGTTGTAACTTTAGTCAGTTGAAAAACAGAATATTAGCAGATGGTATTTTACCAAAATTATTTGAATTTTCCATTTTTGAGTTTATGTACAGTTAAGAATGTTTATTAGACATCTTGAAAGTGAGGATGCAATTGACTTTATATTCAACAAGTTCTGTTTGTTGCTCTTGTTCAGCTGCGCAGTTGTGTCTGACTCTTTGCAGCCCCATGGACTGCAGCACACAGGCTTCCCTGTCTTTCACTGTCTCCCAGAGCTTGCTCAAAATCGTGTCCATTGAGACCGTGATGCCATCTAACCATCTTGTCCTCTGTCGTCCCCTTCTCATCCCACGTTCAATCTTTCCCAGCATCAGGATCTTTTCCAATGAGTCAGTTCTTTGCATCAGGTGGCCAAAGTATTGGAGTTTCAACTTCCGCATCAGTCCTTAAATGAACATTCAGAGTTGATTTCCTTTAAGATTGACTGGCTGGATCCCCTTGCAGTCCAAGGGACTGTCGAGAATCTTTTCCAGCACCACAGCTGGAAAGCATCAGTTCTTCAGCACTCAGCCTTCTCTATGGTCCAACTCTCACATCCATACATGACTACTGGAAGAGCCATAGCTTGGACTCTATGGACTTTTGTTGGTAAAGTAGTGTTTCTGCTTTGTGTTGTTGTTGTTGTTAATTAACTTATTTAACTGGAGGATAATCACTTTATAATATTGTGATGGCTTTTGCAATACATCAACATGAGTCAGACGTGGGTACACGTCCACATCCACAAACCCCCATCTTCCTCTCTCCCCATCCCATAGCTCTGCATTGTCCCAGAGCATGGGCTTTAACTGCCCTGCTTCATGCATCAAACTTGCACTGGGCCATCTCTTTTACTTATGGTAGTATTCATGTTTCATTGCTATTCTTTCATATCATCCTACCCTTGCCTTCTCCCACAGAGTCCAAAAGTCTGTTCTTTACATCTGTGTCTCTTTTCCTGCCTTACATATAGGGTTGTTGTTACTGTCTTTCTAAATTCCATATATATGCATTAATATACAGTATTGGTGTTTCTCTTTCTGACTTACTTCACTCTGTATGGGCTCCAGTTTCATCCACCTCATTAGAACTGACACAAATGTGTTCCTTTTTGTAGTTGAGTAATATTCCATTGTGTATATGTACCACAACTTCCTTATCCATTCATCTGCCTATGGACATCTAGGTTACTTCCGTGTCCTAGCTATTGTAAACAGTGCTACAGTGAACACTGGGGTACATGTGTCTCTTTCAGTTCTGATTTCTTGGTGTGTATGCCCAGCGGTGGGATTACTGGGTCTTTTGGCAGTTCTATTTCCAGTTTTTAAAGGACTCACCACACTGTTCTCTATAGTGGCTGTACCAGTTTGCATTCCCACCAACAGTGTAGGGGCTTCCCTGTTCTCCACACTCTCTCCAGCATTTATTGCTTGTAGACCATTCTGACCAAAGTGGTCTTGATTTGCATTTCCTTAATAATGAGTGATGTTGAGCATCTTTTCATGTGTTTATGAGCCATTGCATGTCTTCTTTGGAGAAATGTCTGTTTAGTTCTTTTGCCCACTTTTTGATTGCATCATTCTTTTTTCTGGTAATGAGCTGTATGAGCTGCTTGTATATTTTAGAGATTAATTCCTTGTCAGCTGTTTCATTTACTATTATTTTCACCATTATGAAGGCTGCCTTTTCACCTTGCTTATAGGTTCCTTCATTGTGCAAAAGTTTTACAGTTTAAGTAGGTCCCATTTGTTTAGCTTTGTTTTCATTTCCATTACTCTGGGAGGTGAATCAGAGAGGATCTTGCTGTGATTTATTTCAGAGTGTTGTACCTATGTTTTCCTCTAAGAGTTTTATAGTTTCTGGTAGTACATTTAGATCTTTAATCCATTTTGAGTTTATTTTTGTGTACGGTGTTTGCTTTTATGCTGTCTAGGTTTGTCCTAGCTTTTCTTCCAGGGAGCAAGCGTCTCTTGCATTCATGGCTGAAGTCACCATCTGCAGTGACATTGGAGCCCCGAAAAATAAATATTAAGTTTTCCTATCCTTAAGTATGGAACATCCTTACATTTATTTGTTTTCCTTCATTTTTTTTCATCAGTTTTTGCAGTTTTCCACATAAAGATCTTGAACATATGTTTTTAGATATATAACTATTTCATTTTCATGGTGCAAAAGTAAATGATACTCATTTGAGATTTTTTTCTTCCACATTGATTGAAATGGAATCAACATAGAGCACTGTGTAAGTTTAAGGTGTTCAGCATAGTCATTTGACAATACACATTATGAAATGATTTTCACAATAAGTTTAGTGAACATCCATAATCTATACAAAATTAAATAAACAGGAAGAAATATTTCTTCCTTTGGATGAGCAGTCAGGATTTACTCCCTTAACAACTTTCATATGTAACATATAGCAGTGTTTATCTTTATCAGCTGTACATTACATCCCTAATACTTATCCTATGATGGGAAGTTTGTACTTTTTGATTACCTTCATCCAATTCCCCTTCCTCCCATCACCAGCTCTAGAAGTCTGACCTCATTTTCTGTGAGTTTCTTTGTTTATGAAATATAATTGACCTACAAAACTATGTTAACTCCTATTATACAACATAGTGATTCAATATTTCTATACACTTCAAAATGATCACCATAGTAAAATCCAGGTATGTCACTATGGAAAGATATTACAAAGCATTGACTGCATTCCACACACTACATTTCATACCTATGACTCATTTACTTTGAAATTGGAAGTTAGTACCTCTTTCTCTGCTCCTTTGTTTGTTCTCTGTATCTATAATTCTGGTTCTGTTTTGTTTGTTGATTTGTTTTCTTTTTTAGATTCTACATGTAAGTGAAATCATACAGTATTTTTCCTTCTCTGACTTATTTTACTCAGCCTAAAACTCTCTAAGTCCCTCCGGGTTGTTGCTAATGGCAAGATTTCATTCTTTTTATGGCTGAGTAATATGCCAGTGGGTGTGTGTATATCACACCTTCTTTATCCATTTACAAATCCATGGAAATGAAGATGCTTCTGTATTTTGGCTAGAGTAATAATGCTGTAATGAAAAAAGAAGTATATATCTTTTCTAGTTAGTGGCTTTTTATTCTTTGGTTTAAAACCAAGGAATTAAATTGCTAGGTTACAAGAAAGTTTTGTTTTTAAGTTTTTTTGAGTCATTTCCATGCAACTTTCCACAGTAGCTGCACCAATTTTCATTCCCATCAACAGTTCATGAGGATTCCCTTTTCCCCATATTCTTACCAGCACTTGTTATTTGTTGTCTTTTTGATAATAGTGATTCTGATAGGTTGTGGGGGGATATTTCATAGTGACTTTGATTTGCATTTGCCTGAAGATTAGTGATATTGAGCATCTTTTCATGTGCCTGTTGGCCATCTGTATGTCTACTTTGGAGAAATGTCTATTTCTTAGTCAGATTTTTTTTTTTTGAGTTGTATGATGTCTTTGTATATATGACCTATTAACTCCCTATCAGATATATCATTTGTAAATAGTTTCTCCTATTCAGTGGGTGGCCTTTTCATTCTTGTAGATAACTTCCTTCATCTGCTATTCAACAGCTTTTTAGATTCATATAGTCCCATTTTTGTTTGTTTGTTTGTTTTGCTTTTGTTTCCTTTGTCTGAAGAAATAGATCAAAAATACTAAAGCTGATGGCAAAGAGCTACCGCCTATTTTTATAATATCAGGTCTTACATTTAAATCTTTAATTCATTTTGAATTTTTTTCCATGCATGCTATGAAAAAATAGTCCAGTTCAATTCTTTTGCATATAACTGATCAGTTTTCCCAATAACGTTTATTGAAGAGGCTGTGTTTTCCTCCATTGTTTGTTCTTGTCTTCTTTGTCATAGATTAACTGCCCATTTAAGTGTGAGTTCCTTTCTGGGCTCTCTATTTGATGCCACTGATCTGTGTGTCTGTTTTTGTGCCATTACTATACTGTTTCAATTACTGTGGTTTTATAGTGTGCTTTGAAACCTGAGAACATGATACCTCCAAGTTTGTTCTTCATTTGCAAGATCACTTTAGCTATTCAGGGTCTTTTGCGTTTCCACACACATTTTTAAATTATTTGTTTTAGTTCTTTGAAAAGTGCCATTGGTGTTTTGACAGGGATTGCACTGAATTTGTACATTCCCTTAAGTAGTATGGTCATTTTAACAGTATTGATTCTTCCAATCTATAAGCACAGTATGTCTTTCCATCTGTTTTTGTTGTCCTTAATTTCTTTCATCACCAGTGTTTTATAGTTTTCTGAGTATAAGTCTTTTAACTCAGTAGATTTACCCCTAGGTTTTCAATTCTTTTTTATTAAACTGTAAATGAGATTTTAAAAAATTCTCTAATAGTTTGCTGTTAGTGTATAGAGATGCAAAAGATTTTTATATATTTGTATTGTATCCTGCAACTTTACCAAATTCACTGATGAGATCTAATAGCTTTTTTGTGACATCTTCAGGATTTCCCATGTGCAGTATCATATGTCATCCGCAAACAGTGATACTCAATTTTTCCTTTCCTATTTTGTTTCCTTTTATTTCTTTTCTTGGTCTGATTTCTGTAACTAAGATTTCTAATATTATGATAAATAGAAGTTTTAAGAATGGACATCCTGTCTCATTCGTGATTATAGATGAAAGGCTTTTATCTTTTTACCATTGAGTATAATGTTAGCTGTGGGCTTGTCATATATGGCCTTTATTATGCTTATTAAATATGTTACCTCTGTAACCACTTTGGAGAGTTTTTATTTTAAATGGTTGTTGAATTTTGTCAAAAACTTTTATTCACACATTGGTATGATCCTATGATTTTTAGTCTTCAATCTGTTAAGGTGGAATATCAAACTGATTGATTTGTGGAAGTTCAACTGTACTTGCATCAGTGGGATAAATCCCACTTGATCATTATGTTTTATTCTTTTAAAGTATTATTAACTCAGTTTGCTAATGTGTAGTTGAATTATTGCATCTTTTCCTCAGTGATATTGCCCTGTAATTTACTCTTTTGTGTGACATCTGTTAAGATTTGGTACCAAGGTGATTCTGGCCTTGTAGAATGAATTTGGAAGTGATCCTTCCTATGCAGTTCTTTTTTTTTTTTTTTTTTTTTGGTGATAGTTTGAGAAGGATAAGTGGTAATTCTTTTCTGAATGTTTGTAGAATTTACCTGTGAAGCCATCTTGTTCTGAACTTCAGTTTGTTGTTGTTGTTGTTGTTTTTTAACTGATTCAGTTTCATTACTGGTAAATTTCATTACCAATTTTCATTATTGGTGATAGTTCCTATTTATTCCTGGTTCAATTTTAGAAAATTGTACATTTCTCAGAATATGTTAATTTCTTTTAGGTTGTCCATTTTATTGGCTTATAATTTTCATAGTAATCTTATGAAGGCTTCCCAAATGGTGCAGTGGTAAACAATCCGCCTGCCAATGCAGGAGCTGTCAGAGATGTGGGTTCAATCCCTGGGTCAGGAAGATCCGCTGGAGGAGGAAATGGCAACCTGCACAATTACTCTTTCTTTGAAAATTCCAAGAACAGAGGAGCCTAGTGGGCCACAGTCCCTGGGGACACAGAGAGACAGACACAATTGAGTCACTGAACACACACAGACACACACATGCAATCTCTTATGATCCTTTGTGTTTTGCCTAATGTGCTGTTTTTATTTTTGTTTTGTGGTAAGATGGTTGCATTTCCTGTCCTTGGAGAAGTTGCCTTTTATAGGAGACCTCCTGTGTATCCCAGCAGCAACTCCTCTCTGGCCACCAGAGCTAGGTGCTCTAGGGGCACCTCCTATATTGGCTTCATGAGTACTTCTGTTGTGGTGAGCTGACTACTGTGGGCAGTTAGGTGTGGCTGGCTCCCAGTCTGGTTGGTTGCCAAGCAATGTCTTACAAGGATTCTGACAGCTCCTAGTGGGTGGGGCTGAGTCATGAGGCTGCTGATTGCAGCATCCCAGTGGGCCCAGGGTTAGTGTTGGTCCACTGGTGGGTGGGGTCAGGATCTAGGGAGAGACGTTAAAGGGCTGAGGTCCTAGATCTAGCATGGGCCTGCTGGTGGTGGTGCTAGATTCTGACACAGCTGGATTGGAGGTTCAGAGTGTCTTGAAGCTGGGGTCAGCTTGCTTGTGGGTGGATCCAGGCTCCAAAGGGTCCCAGGGCTAATGCCAGCCAACGACTTAATGGAGCCAGGTCCCAGGATCTCTGGCTGCAGGGCCCTGGGGGTCCCAGAGCTGGTGTTGGCATGTCCCTGAGCCCAGCCAGTCCTTGTGATGGCAGCTGTGTGTCTGGAGTGTCCTAAGGGTGGTCTTAGCCCAGTGGTGGGGGGAGGGGCATATTTCAGGGCATCTAGTTGAGGAGCCCACTGTGTCCCAATTAGTATTGGCCTGATGGTCCTGGGGTTGGTGCAGGCCTACTGGTGGGTGGGCTGAGTCCTCACATTGCAGGTTGCGGGGCTATAGTGGTCTTGGTGCTGGTGTCTACACACTGGTGGTTGATGCTGCAGCCCAAGCTGGTACCCCAGAGCCAAGATCTGAGGTCTCTGGTTTCAGGGCCCTAGAGATCCAAGAGTTGGTTGTCTGCCTGATGGTGCAGAGACCAGGGCCCATGGGTTCCTGGGATGGTTACCTGCCTGTTGATGTGCAAGGTTGGTCCCAGGGCTAGTGATGGCCCACTGGTGGGTGGCGCTCCAGGTCCCCAGGAGTATTCAGGAGGTACTGCCAGTGCCCTGGTGGGTGGCATTGAGTCTTGGGCCCTCTGGAGGATAGAGCTGGGTTCTAGGGTGGCTGTGAGCTCAGGAGGCCTTAAGACACAGTTCTTCTAGTGAGTAGGGTGTCTCTGCCTAACTAGCTGCTTGGCCTAAAGGATCCCAATACAGATCAGCTGGTGGGTGGGACTAAGTGCTGGCACTAATAAGTAGGGTTTCAAAATGATGCTTGCCAACACCAGTGTCCTTGTGGTAGCACAAGTTCTCCAGGGTAAGTTGCAGTTGACTCCCACTTCTCTGGAAGTATCTCCAAGTTCAACATGAGATTCTAACACAGGCTCCTTTCAGATTACTGCTTCATGATCTCAGATCATGTGAGATTTTATACATGACACAGACCTCTGGTTATCCCAAGAGTAAGCCCTGCTGACATTCAATGCCAAATGTTTTGGGGGCTCATCTTCCCAGTGCAGGATGTCTGATATGGGAAACCCAATGTGGGGCTCAGACCCCTCACTTCTCGAGGAGAACCTCTGCAATTGTAATTATCATCATTTGTAGATTACTAGTGATGTGGGCCTTGACTCCATGTCCTTCCCACTTGCGTGTTGTGGGTCCATGTTTATATCTTTAGTTGCAGAAGACTTTTTCTGCTAGACTTCATATCTTTCTCGTCAAAAGTTACTTTGTAAATAGTTGTTATTTTGGTGTGCCCTTTGGAGGAGGTGAGCTCTTGCTGTGTTCAGTTGCTCAGTCATGTTGGCTTTTTATGACCCCATGGACTGTAGCCCACCAGACTCCTCTGTTCATGGGATTTCCCAGGCAAGAATACTGGAGTGGGTTGCCACACCCTCCTTCAGTGGATGGGACTGAACCCGCATATCTTATATCAGCAGGTGGATTCTTTACTACTGAGTCACCTGGGAAGCCCAGTTTAGGATCTTCCTACTCCACAAATCTTGCCCCCTTTTGATGTGTTTTTAATTTCACTGCTGACATAGAAGAAAAGGACTGATTTTTGTATATTTACCTTATATCTTGCAAACTTGCTATAGTCACTTATTAATTCCAGGAGGTTCTTTCTTTCCTTCTTTCTTTATTTTGTCAGTTGTTTGGGATTTTCAACTTAAACCATCATATTACTTGTGAACAAAGATGGCTTTATTTCTCCCTTCCAAATCTCTGTTTTTATTAGTAGTCTTTTATTATTGCATTACTAGGACTTGCAGTATAAGGTTCAATAAAAATGGTGAGAAGAAATAGTTCTACTCTGTCCCCAATCTTAGGGGAAAATCATTGCATATCTCACCATTAGGTATGATGATATCTGTAAATTTTCATAATTGTTCTTTATGAAGCTGTGGGAATTCATTTTTATTCTGTTTGCTGTTTTGTCAAATGCTGTTTCTGCACCTTATTGACTGATCATAAGACTTTTCTTTTTTAGTCTGTTGATGTGATGTGTTACATTAATTCATAGTCTAATGTTGAGCCAGCCTTGTATTCCTGAAGTAAATCCCACTTGTGCATGAAGTATACCTTTTTATATACATTGTTAGATTCAGTTTGCTCACATTTTGGTGAGAATGTGTATGTCTGTGTTAAGGAGAGATAGTCATTTGTAATTTGTCCTTTTTTTTGTTTGGTTTTGGTGTTAGTGTAAGTTTGTCCTCATGGACTGAGTTTGGAAGTTTCCTTTCTACTTCTATTTTATTTAAGAGTTTGCAGAAAATTCACTTATTCTTTTCTCTTTCTTTTTTCTTTTTTAAATTATGCAAGTATGATAACACATTTACAGGAGACTTGGAACATAAAAGCAAAGTTATCTATAGTTACACTATATATTACAATTTTAAGTAGCTAAATTAAGATTTTTTAGTTGGTATTTTAACATCAAACTCTCAAAAATTATTAGAATGAATATATAGAAAGTAGATGGATATAGTAGACCTGAAAAGCACCATGAACCAATTCAACATAATTACAATTTATACAATTTTCACACAACAGTGGGATACAAATTCTATTCAAGTTCCCATAAATTAGGAGATACTGAAACATATCTAGGGATGTAAAAACAAGGTGGAAAATTTCACGGTCTAAAGGTTCTGCAATCATAGAATGTGTTCTCTTATCACTGGGATTATATTAAAAGTCAATATCAAAAGCTATTTGAAAATAACCTACATACTTTCAAGTGCAATATCTTGTCACTTCTTTAAATGCTTGTGGCATTCAGCAGTGAAACAAAATCAGTCTGTTACTTTCTATTTCGCGTGGGTATTAATTTTTCATACAATTTATTTAATAGAGAAGACCCCTTCAGATTATCAGTTATTGTGAGTGGTGGATTGTATCTTTAAAAAAGTTAGTCTGCTTTATCTAAGTTATCAAATTTGTAGGTATAGAGTTTTCCCAGCTTTACTGAAGTATAATTGACAAAGCCATAATATGTTTAAAGTGAAAAAGGTGACTATTTGATCTACATTTTAAAATGATTACCACAATCAAGTTAATTAAATCCATCACCTTGTACAGTTTTGTGTATGAAAGAATGGTCAAGATCTATGCTTTTTGCAAATTTCAAGTCCAAATACATGTTATTAAATATGGTCACCATATACATTAGATTTTCAGAACTTATTCATCTTATAACTGAAAGTTTGTACCCTTTGAACAACACTTACCCATTTTTCCCCACCTCTCACCCCTGGCAACGGCCATTCTACTCTTTGTTTCTATGGGTTCATTTGCTTTTATTTTGTTATTGTTGTTAAGACTGACAAATAAGTGATACTGTACATTATTTGACTTTCTCTATCTGACTTATTTCATTTAGGATAATGTCCCCTACTTTCATCTATATGTCACAAATGGCAAGATTTCCTTCTTTTTCTAAGACTGAATAATACTCCATTGTGAGTGTGCATACACATCACACATTGTCTCTATCCATTCATCTATCAGCAGACATTTATTTCCACATTTTGACTATTGTGAATAGTCCTACCCTGAACATAGGAGGCTAGTAACTCTTCCAGACAGTGATTTCGTTTTCTCTGGATATATAAAGAAAAGTAGGAGTGTTGTATCACAGGGCGCACGCTCGGTCACTCAGTCATGTCGGACTCTGTGACCCTCCAGGCTCCTCTGTCCATGGGATTTTCAAGGCAAGAATACTGGAGTGGGTTGACATTTTCTCCTTCAGGGGATCTTCTCGAATCAGGAATTGAACCCACGTCTCCTGCGTCTCTTGCATCTGCCGGCATATTCTTTCCCACATCGTATGGTAGTTCTCTTTTTAATTCTTTGAGGAAGCTGCATTTGGTTACCATAATGGCTATACCAAATTACATTCCCACTGAAGTGTACAAAGGTTTCCTCCTCTCCACATCCATGCCAGCATTTGTTACCTCTTCTCTTTTTATTTGTCTTTTTGATGATAGCCATCCTAACATGTTAACATCTCATTGTGGTCTTGGTTTGCATTTTCTGATTAGTGATGTTGAGCACCTTTCAAATCTCTACCAGCCAGTTGTATGTCTTTTTTTTTTTTTTAAATATCTATTCAGATCTTTTGATCATTTTTAATTTTGGTGATTTTTTGTTTTTCTCAGTTTTACTTTTTGTTATTGAGTTCCAAAATTTTACATTACATTTAATCTGTAGACCATTTTTCATGCTATTAATTTTAACAATATTAAATCTTCTAGTCTTAAGTATGACATATTTCCATATTTTCACTTGTTTCTTTCAGTTTCCTTTATTAGCATCTTATATAAGTATATAGATATTTTCTTCCTTGGTTCAATGTTAATTATTTTATTCTTTTTGATGCTATTATAAATAGGATTGTTTACTTATTCTTTTGGTGGCTTGCTAATATTGTATAGAAATGCCACTGATTTATCTTATATGATGACTTTGTATCCTGCAGTTTACTGAGTTCATTTATCAATTCTAACAGATTTTTTGGTGGAGTCTTCAGAGTTTTCTATATGTAAGATGATGTCATCTACAAACAGACAATTTTACTTCTTCCTTTCTTATTTGGATGACTTTTACTTCTTTTTCCTATTAATTGCTTTAGCTAGGACTTCCAGCACTATGTTGAATAAAAGTTAAGAACAAGGGCATCCTTACCTTGGTCCTGATCTTAAAGGGAAAACTTCACCACTGAGTATGATATTAACTATGGGCTTATCATTATAATTTGTTAATGTGCTTTTTTTTTATATCTAATTTGAGAGTTTTGATCATGATTGGATGTTGAATTTTATCAAATACTTTTTCTGCATTTATTTAGGTAATTATGTTTTTATCCTTCATTTCTTAAAGTGGTGTATCACATTGCTTTATTTGTGGACATGTAGCCATCCTTACGAGGTCCCAGGTGGAGCAGTGGTAAAGAATTTGCCTCTCAGAACAGGACATGCAGAAGACCCAGGTGCAATCCCTGGGTCAGGAAGATGCCCTGCAGGAGGAAATAGTAATCTACTCCAGTATTCTTGCCTGGAAAATCCCATGGACAGGGGAGCCTAACAGGCTGCAGTCCATTCGGTCACAAAAAGTCAGACATGACTTAATGACTTAGTGCACGCACACACACACACACAGCCATCCTTACATCTCCCAAGATTAATTCATACTTAAGCACAGTCTATGATCCTTTCAATAGTGTTCAGCTTAATTGTTTTGCTCATGTTTTGTTGAGTATCTTAGCAACTATGTTTCTCAACGTTATTTGCCTATAATTTTCTTTTCTTTTGGTGGTTCTCATCTGGTTTTGATATCTGCATTGGTTGCGTTTGGGTTTTGGTTCTCATCTGGTTTTGGCCTTGTAAAATGAATTTGGAAGCATTCCCTCTTTAATTGAGGAGGATTGGCATTATTTCCTCTTTAAATGTTCGACAGACTTTACCAGTGAAACCATCTAGTCTTAGTCTGAATCAGTAATCAAAATCTCCCAAAAGAACAATCACCTTACTAGTAGCTGGTATGTTCAGATTGTCTGTTTCTTCATGATTCAGTCTTGGTAAGTATGCTTCTAGTAATTTACCCATTTCTTCTGGGTTATCCAGTTTGTTGGTATATAATTGTTTTAGTAGTCTCTTATAATCCCTTGTACTACTGTGGTTATCAGTTGCAATTATTCCTCTGTAATATCTTATGTTTTATTTGAGTCTTCTCTCTTTTTAAATATTCTAGCTAAATATTTGTCAATACTGTTCATATTAAAAAAAAAAACCCATAGGTTTTTTTTTTATTATTATCTTTCTAGTCTCTATTTCATTCCTATCTGCTTTAATCCTACTTCCTTTCTTCTCCTAACTGTGGACTTAGTTTGTTCTTTTTTTTTTTTTTTAGTGTTGATGTAAAGTTAGATTGTTTGAGATTTTTCATTTTTTCTTTAAGTAAGCACTTATTGCTACAGGCTTCCCTCTTACACTGACTTTGGTGCTCTCCATAAGTTTTGATATGTTGTGTTTCCATTTTCATTAGTCTCAAGACAACTTCTGACATCTTCTTTGACCCATTAGTTGCTCAGGAGCATACTGTTTAATATTCACATGTTTGTGAATTTTCCAATTACCTCCTGTTACTGCTTTCTCATTTTGTACCATACTGATTGGGAAAAAAATCTTCGATATGACTTCAGTCTTCTTAAATTTGTTAGGACTTGATCTGTGGCTTAACATATGATCCATCCTAGGAAATATTCTGTATGAACTTGATAAGGATGTGAATTCTGCTATTGTTGGCTATTACATGTATGTCTGTTAGGTCTATTTGGTCTAATGTATAGTTCAGAATGTTTCTTCCCATATTGATTATTTCAATGACCTTTCTGTTTCTGCAAGTGGGTTTTGAAGTCCCCTACTATTATTATCATTCTATTTCTCCCTTCCAATCCATTAGCATTTGCTTTTTGTATTTAGGTGCTCCCATATTGATGCATATTTACAACTGTTATATCCTCTCAATGAATTAGTCCTTTATCATTATATAATGTACACCTTTGTCTCTTGTTACAGTTTCTTACTTAAAATCTGTTTTGTCTAATGACGTATAGCTAACTTCTTTTCTTTTGATTTCCACTTGTGTGAAATATCTTTCATTGCTTCACCTTAAACCTGTATGAAAACTTAAAGCTGAAATGAGTTTCTTGTAGGCAGCATATGGTTGGGTCTTTACTCCTTTATCCACTCTGTCTTTTGATTGGAGAATTTAATCTACTTAAATTCAAAGTGATTATTGCTAGGTAAGTGCTTACTACTGCCATTTTGTTCATTGCTTTCTGGATATTTCAGAGATCTTTTGTTTCTGTCTTCCTTTTGATTATTAACTGCTTTGATTCCTTTCTCTTTATCTACTGTACATCTAGTATAGGTTTTTGTTTTGTAGTTACCATGTAGCTTATAAAAAAAAAAATCTTATAGTTCAGTCTAAGGTGGTAACAACCTAACTTCAACTGTCTACCAAAGCTCCACATTTTTTTGGATTAATTAGTTATTTTTGTTAACTATTTATTTAAAGTATGGGCTATTCAGAGTTACAAGCAGTAGATACCCAGAAGAACATTTCACTCAGGGACATTTCTCACACACCTTCTCCAGTCACTCTTGCCTCATCAGCTACGTAGTCTTTTTCCGTCATTCTATAATTCTGTCTAAATATTTTCTCTTACAAATATACCTTAGCCTATCTCCTGTATTTTATACCTTCCTATATGACGACTGAGTGACTTCACTTTCACGTTTCACCTTCATGCATTGGAGAAGGAAATGGCAACCCACTCCAGCGTTCTTGCCTGGAAAATCCCAGGGACAGGGAGCCTGTTGGGCTGCCGTCCATTGAGTCGCACAGAGTTGGACACGACTGAAGCGACTTAGCAGCAGCAACAGCATACAGAAGATAACTGATTCCAGATTTTCTGCATGTATTCCCTCTAAACACATTAAATACCATCTTCAAATTTATGAAAACCTATTACACTAAAGACGTTAACTTCATGCTAGGGCAGAGTAAATATTATTATATAGATATTTACATAATATAGCAATATAACTATATGGCAATATAGTTTTATGTGTTTATATACATTTTATATATTTTATGTGTTATATATTACATATATATATGTATGTAATATAAATGCTTAAACATAGATATCACTAAATAACATTACTAAATATTTAACTATGAATGATATTTATCTGACGGGTATATTCAAAAATCATTTTTAAAACTTTTCCTGTCATATATAACTAATTTTAACATAAAATTTCCAAAATGTATTCAGAAGTAAAGATTCTTTAATCAAATCTGTTTTTATTGATGAGGAAATTGGGGCTCTAAGCTACCTAGTTTTACTAACAGTATTAGTAGATGCACTAACTTGTAGTGTTCTCCCCATTTACAGATGTGAAAACTGAAACACACCTAATTTATCCAGTGTCATACAGTTGACCAGTGAGGAATCAGAGAGTTGAACCCCTGAAATCTCTTAGTTCTGGGCTCTAAAAACTGTGAAATACTGCATATCTTAAAATCTTTTATTTCAAATACTCTTTCTCTTATACCCAGTTTAATCTTAAATCTCATCTAGTTAGAAAAACAGAAAACTAAAAGTAAAAGCAATCTTTTTTCAGTGGGATGTTGCTTATATGTTTTTTCCCCTTCCATCTGGGAAAGATAATCATTAATTATAAATGATTGCAGGTGAGTTGCAGTCAGCCCAGGAACAGACAAATGACAGTTTCTGAGAGGAATCTCTAAGGTCTTTATGTAGCTGACAGTTCATGGGAAGGACAAACCCAACTTTCTAGGGGAAAAAAAATAAAAGCAGTAATCATTTTATTATTTGCCTTAAATTATAAAAACTAGACTCTAAAGCTAAAGATGAGTAAAGTTCCTTCTTAGAAATTCTAGGACAAACTATTCTTTATTTCTTCCATGTATTACAGATCTTACAAATGTTTCACATTGCAAGTATTACAGAGTCACCCTTTTCCAGGGTCTCATAAAACCTAATTAAATAATATTTATGTGAGTTCAGTTGATCAAGAAGAAAATTACATCTAAATCTTCACCAGGTAACTTGGACATGTAAGCTTTTTTTCAAAATTACTTTCAAGTTAGGATTGCATTGGCTCACCAAATTTGGCCTCTGGTTCTCTTAGTTACACTGCATTCCCTAATGCTGTTGCAGTGGAGATAATTATAATCCATTCTTACTGATCAAAAGAGTGACTTTCTTTTTTGGTTCTTAGCTGACAAAGACTTAAAGCAATTGCTCCTGGCATTTTCACAATATTATTAAAGCTGTCTTTCCTCCTCTTTACAGTAAGCAATAATGCATGGATTCCTATCCAGTGCTCTCATATCTAATAGTGCATGAGCTTAAATCAATTGCAAATTTATATTATATATACTCAGTGTAAAATATTCAAGAGGATGAAAATATACCATTGCAGAAAGCAAGATAACAATGGAAAATATATATTTCATCTTTTATGAGTGAAGATATTTTAATACTTATATATAAAATACCAATTATATTAGTATTTAGTTCCTTAAATCATAAATTTATTGATAATTTTTTGCAAGGGATTCTGTAATCTTAAAAGTCTTTTCCTTATTTAATAGCTTAAGTCAAAGAAAGGAAATTATGAATTGCTGAAGCTCAAACACTTTTATTATAAATTAACCCTTTTATTTCTTTCCCTTCATTGGTCCTGTGTTCAAAAATATTTTTTGCTTTTCATTCTTCATTGATAAGCTAATATGTTTCTATTTTTAAAATTAAATATTATATAACTGCTAGTAAAATGTTTTGAGCATTATGAAAATGATGTCATGATAGTTAAGTTGACATACTTTTAGTCAAAACTGAGGAAGTTAACATTTTATTTCACTGTCCATTATATAGTTTTAATATCTTGATAAGAACTTGGAGATCAATTTTACTGGTTTCACCATTTGCAAACACTTGGACTTCTATATTGAAGTCATTGTTATAAAAGGAGTTTTGTTTATTTTTCTGTTCTCAGGACACCCTTTCTACTTTAAGAATCATAAAATATTTCCACTCACTTTTTTAATTAAAAAAGAGTTGCATACTTGCTCAATTTCAGTTAACATGAAAAATCTAATTTTTTGAATCCTTTCCTTTGGTATTTTTAATGTCTCAGAATTCACATTAGTAAGATTTAACTACATGGTTCTAAGTAGATAACAAAGAATATGACTAAAATGAAAATATGAAGGTTTTACATCCTTAGACCAGTGGCTTATCTATTGGAGCATGTTCAGTCCCTGGTGTGGCACAAAAACACTTGATTTCACTCTTGCTCCAAAAAGAAATACCTCTGTATAAATGGTCAATGTAGCAATTTGATCATTTACCATTGAAGGGCCACTTTAAACCAGAGTAATACACCCAAGACAGTCATGGTTTCCACCAAAAAACAATCACAATAGACTGATGCAGTGGTTTCAGGCACCAGAGGGAACAACTTCTTCATAGAAAAAACCTTAAAATGAAGCAGCCTGTTCCACAGAACGAAGTGTCTCCTTAGAATGAACAAGTAGGGTGGCTTGGCTGAAAGTGCAGATGGTTTCCTCCAAAACTATTGTGATTAGCTGATATTTCCATTTCTCTTTGGCCTAAATCTTATTCATCTTGACATGCAATGACATTATTAGAAGGGTTTCAGAAATTCTAAAATAGAAAAAAATTATTCGTGGAGATACACTATTAATATATTTTAAAAGAAAGACATAGCTCTACTATGAAGGATAATATAAGCCAGACCAGGAACATAGGCACATTAATGCCTCCTTGAGAGAGAGAGACAGAGAGACACAGAGAGAGAGAGAGAGAGAGAGAGAGAGAGAGACTGTGTGTGTGTGTGTGTGTGTGTGTGTGTGTGTGTGTGTGTGTGTGTGTGAGACAAACTCAAACCAAAGGAGATAGCAAAGGATCTTGGAATGAACCATAATCCATAGAAGTATGCAGCCAAAGTTGAATGAGTGTGAATATTCCTGAGAGCTCATGTTATGATCAGGTGTCAGTAGCAAGTTTTTCTCTATGAAGTTTTCAGTTCATAAAGAAATAATCATAATATATCAGATAAAATTAAATATAAGTATTATATTTTGCCCTAGATAGAACTAGAACTGATTCTAATTCTGTGTACAGGTATCCCTTCCTTTGCTGAATAATTTGTGCAGCCAAACTGCCTACAAAGCAAATTTTGCAGCACTGTTCTGAAGTCATAGAGAAGACAAATCAGTTGGAATCCGTGTACTTAGATATTAGTCCCAACAGTTGCACTCCTGATGGCTGTGTGAATTTGAATAAGTTATCCTCTAACCTAAACTCAGTTTCCTTAGCTATGTACAATTAAAAGTTTTTCTGGTTCCTGGAAATATCCAGTAAAAAATAGGCATGAAGTACGTATATATGGCTCCTAATGCTTGGAAACTTGGTTAATGCGATTTTTCTTTCTCCCTGTATTTCTTCGTTTTCTCTCCTTCCCATATACTTTCTAGCTTAGTGTTGAAAGCCAGAAAGAGAGAGAGCGCACAATGCATTTATGGGAAATTCCTTCAGTAAGTTAACTTTCAAAAGATAGGAGGACTAGGTTAGTGCACAATATCCTTGGTTTATCATATAGCACAACTTCTATCTCTTTACTTATTAGAGGATTTCATATCTCCATGCCTCTTCAGAGATAATTCTCAACATCCAATCATCCCATACTGAATTCTCTCTCCCCATTGGTATGCCTGTAGGGACTATTGTATTGCAAAATAATCTGAGGCTGTATTCAGATAAAGCAGAGAAGAATGTCATTCATTACAATGTTTCATATATGCTAAGCTCAACACATTTCCTTCTCTGGATTTGAGGTATGTCTAACAATCAATGACACGTCACAGTGTTAATTGGGAGTATTATTTTTGCTTTTAAAATCAACCTGAAATAGCGATGTATCAAACATTGGTGGGATCTTAAAGTCAAGGAAACATGGCGACAATGTCTGCCATAGGCACAGAAGAGACCATATAGACCAGCCTTCAATTTTCATACAATGTATGAAAGAAACCTTCCAGGGTCTATGAAATATTTGTAGAAGTCAAAGGTTTACTGTAGAGAAATGTCTTTTTTTTTTCTTACCTTGAGACATTTTGCTCATTTATATATTATTTTATAACTAAGTGTGTGTTAGTCAGTGGCAGCCAACTCTTTGCAACCCCATGTAGACTACCAAGCCCCTCTGTCCATGGGATTCTCCAGGCAAGAATACTGGAGAGGATAGTCATCTCTTCTCCAGGGGATCTTCCCAACCCGGGGATTGAACCTTGGTATCCTGGATTGCATGCAGATTCTTTACTGTCTGAGTCACCAGGGAAACAGTCATATACTACAGGAAAAAATACAAAGGTGTAAAGTGTGATCATATTAAGTTCAAATAAGTTAAATCAGTTATTTTTTAAAAGAAATCATTAAAACCATGGCTAGAGTCTTACAGTCTATATCTGCTGTAAATTATTATAGTTATATAAATATTAATATTTATATACTATATATTTCTGGCTATATATGCATTGATTCAAGGCCACTGATTCTAAATTTTAACTTCTTTTAAAGAACTTATAATCACAGACACATTATGACTATAAATGGTGACTTTCTTCCACACTGATACCAAAAATCACTGTACATTCTACAGTGAATGGGATCTTACATTTACTATAATACTATTGAAAGATACTTATAAAAGTAAGTAAAAGACTGACTTATTTATTGATATATATATAGATATATATGTCTATTACTATACGTTTTTTCCTCTTAAAATAAATTGCCCTTCTAGAGTATATATTTTAGGAAAGCATATTACAAACTTATAATTGCATTTAAGAGCAGCTACATTTCTATCTAAATATGCAAAGAACTCAGCATTTTGAAAGCATCCTTTTAATTCCAAAAAAGTAGTATTCCAAAAGTATTCCAAAACTTTATTGATGAATAATACTACATCATTTGCATAGAACCTGAGTTTAAGCTCAATGATTACAGTTTTCCTGGTGTTAAGAAACTTATTTTGAGAAAATATCATTAAATTATGTTCTTTTAACAATATTATAAATTTTATACTTGATTTAATGGGAAAAATCCATGAAGAGATTTACAAGTTCATTAAAATATACATTTTAACATGAGTAAAAACACATAGATTGAAAAATTGTGACCTTTTATCTGGCATAATTAATAAATTTGAGAATCCCTTGTATTGTTAAATGAAGATGAGTGAGTAAAGATATAACTGTGGATATTTATAATTTTGTCTTAATATTGAAAAGCTGCAAAGTTATTTCACTGGTGATTTGAGTAAATACATAATAGTTTATTCATACAATAGAGAGAGTATGCTGATGTTTAAAACATTAAGAAAAGAAACAGGCCCATCTATGAACATAAAAATTAGTGTCCTTTAAATAAGGTTATTAAAACTACTACAGAGTTACCCATGTTTTGAGAAACACAAATGCTTATGTTTCTAATATTTGAAAAGATGTGTACACTTCTGATTTTCCTATAGTGAATATACCTTGCTTTGTATCAATAGAAAGGGACAACAATTTTAACATAAATACACCTTACTCAACAGAACTTAACAAAAAGAACAGCTGGGAAATATGAACAGAAATTTAAAGACAAACAGTTTTGTCCTCTCACACATTTTCTTTCCTAACTTGTGTAAAGAAATAATATGTGTATTATTTGACTTATTGAGTGTTTCACTTTAGGCAGGCAAAGGGTTTTGGAACCAGCACATGTACAGAAATAGCTCTCTTTACATGTAGACATTCCCTGCACAAACTGGAGAACTTATATGATAAGGATCTCTCTCTCTCTCTCACACACCCTTAAATAATGTTTTGATTGAAATTTGGAGCCTTCTTTTGCTCATATTGAAAGTCATTCCCAAAAGAAGTTGTTTCAGATTGTATCATTACTATTTGAACTAGCAGCGGTGACCTGATCTGAGCACAGGGCCTTCTTCCCGACCTTTGATGTGCTGTCAGAAGATAGGTTAAATCCCAGGCTTTTGGCATTGGCTTTTAATTTGATATTGTGGAAATGAATTGCATACTCAGTAGTAGGACAGATAGTGACTGCTTATTACCTATCTTGTGAAGTTGTTGGAGGCACTGCTCAGGTGGAACAATCAGGAAAAAATTAGAATTTGTCAGCTTCATTATGTGTCTGGTAATTTGCCTCATTCATAATAAGTGTTTAGAACATTTCTGATTAGCTGTCAGGAATTTATTACTTCTGACAATAGACTGTTGCCACGTGTATTCTGGGAGAGCACTGGTTAACAGCATATGGGAACTGTTTCTCCTGCTGCTTGAAGAAATATTTAGCAGTCCTACAGTTTTAGGAACTATGAGAAAACAAAGTGCTGAGATCAAAACAAAGAGGATGTGAGCTTCTTACAATACAGAATTCATAAACGTCTTCCACTATGTGTCTGACGATATATATGTGTATTATATGTATGTACTTAAGTGTGTGTGTGCACACGATTATAAAAGAATGTTATGTATTTTAAAAGTAACAAGAAACCTTGGAAATTGAAATTCAAAGTGGATTTATCCTGAACAGCAGGGCAAAGCTCTGTTTTAGGAAAAATTAAAAGCATATGTTTCAGAATTCAGCTCTAATTTGCAATGAATTGCTTCAGTAAAACCACTCATATCAGTATTGTTAATCTTAATGGTTACAAGTGACCCACGTTTTAATAATCCAGACCATCGGTCGAGTACAAATCTTTTTTTTTTTTCTAATTAAAAATGTTTGACCACAAGAGGGAGTTCCTTGCCAACTGTTTACTTATCCTCAACAGATATTACAGGCCTGGATTTCCAAAGAAAAATACCTTCAGATATATTTAGTTTGTTCTGTGCTTTTGGACTAAGAAAATGATGACAATCTATTTAAATGTAGGCCTTCATAAATTTCCAGATTAAAATATAATTTGCAATATGAAAATTTTAAGCTAACATGCTAATCACTTTTCAAGAATAAAATGATGTACCACATTTTTGAAAGAGCTTCCAAATTTGTACCTGCAAAATTGCGATGTACTGGTTTGTGAACAGAACCCACAGAGACACACCGAGGAGCTTTTGAGGGTGCAGGTTACCTTTCTGTACACCAGTTTGCTTACTTTCCATGAGGAAAGATACCTTCACTTACGTAAGTTAATGCATATATTTTTGCTGAACTTGGTACCATCAGTGAACAGTGCATAGGATACGCAATGTGACATTCAAACTACAAAATTAACATATTTGGAGAGGAAAAACGTGTTCCAACTAGCGACCTCCTTAGAATGTAAGTAATGGCCATTTCCCTCATGATTAGGTGCATAATATACACACTAATTGATCCAAAGATTATAAAGCTAAAAATATTTCCTACTTCATAACAATTTGAGTTAAAAGTGTATGTAACTCAGAGCATCCCAGTGAAATGTACACTGAGAAAACTTTGAAAAAGAATCAGCATAATTAGGAAATGTGGTTAGTTATTGAATACTGTTCCAGGCTACTTTTCATTTCAGGTAAAAGGGTAGACTTGCTTTAAAATTTGTGAACAATCCCCCCAAGAGCGTGATTTCTCTTGTGACTACTTCCAGAAGGCTACACCATAGCATTCAGAAGTCACACTCCACAGCATCTTTCCTTATCTTTTGATTAGAGCAAGAATCACCTCCAAGTCGAAGCACAAGAGCATTTAGAGATAGACCCTCTAGAAATACATATCGAGATAATTAACAAGTATAACCATAGTACACGCAGTAATTTTGGCAAAACTTATTTGGAGAAAAGGACTGCATCTCACATGTGTTCCTGGTGTGCCTTTACGGCACTGGCTATAAATATGGGATATAAGAGAGGAAAATACCAGTAATTCTTTTTGCCGTTCCCTCCCACCCCCTATGGTTCTTAGGGTTGTATTATTTTAAACCATTTTTGACACATTTGACCACATGAAGTCATGCATTTTTAAGAGCTGTTCTTTTTACAGTAACTCGAACTGACAAGTCAGGGAAGCAGACTTCTTTAGTGACCCAAGTAGTCCTGCAGCTCACTTGAAAGGGTTCTCTCCACCTGTTTCCAACACACACACCGTGAGGAATAAAAAGACAGTGCAGGTTTGCATATATTTGAGAGCAAGAATTTAAATAAAATACAGAGTAAGTCATGAGACATTGTGAACACACACGCACATGCACACACACATTCAATTACAGACAGTAATACATGTGAAATGAATATTCTTTGTTCATGTAAAGAGGAAGTCATGAAAAATCTTTTAAAATTGAGACTGAACTCAAGATGACATTAAGCTGGATAGATGGAGAATCTCACTCATTTTTTTCAGTGTAGTGGTTGTAGGATATTTTGTGTTATACACTATGGAATAGCCTGGAAATTCTCTCACACATACCCACCCACCCCATACATGCACTCTTCTTTGTGATTTGGTTATATTGATTTTCAATGGATGTATTGAAAATATGCCTAGCACTAAAACTCAGGGAAAACATCTGGACATTTTGGTCTCCATAATGTAAGAGATTCAGTTATTTGAAAATACTCTTAGTGACCGATATGTGTATGTGTGTGTGAGAGTGTGTGTGTACATGTGTAATTTTTTCTTCCCTGCTTGGTTCCATGAAGACAAAACCTTTATCATCATATGTTGTCATTATGAAACATGGTAATTTCCCAAATTTACCTCATGCACATCTAACACGTTTACCTCTCGAACACTCCTTGGTAGGTCCCTCATACTATCAACATAAGCACATTTGAAGATAAATTAAGGAATGATGCCAGTGGTCTGGAAGAGAGTGTCAGAGTCCACAAGCCAAACTTCAATTTAACAGAAATAGCAATGGGAAGCCAGAGAGAGACAGAGTGGCTTGTTCATGGGCCACTTTCCAGAACTTTCAAAGTAAAAAATTTGTAATTTAGCATCCTTACATGATAAGATAAAGACTGACAGAGGATGTCAGCCTTAATAGTTGCACTAAGAATTTACGTTTATGTGAACTTTTAAGAAGGCTGCTGCTGCTGCTGCTAAGTCGCTTCAGTCGTGTCTGACTCTGTGCGACCCCATAGACAGCAGCCCACCAGGCTCCCCTGTCCCTGGGATTCTCTAGGCAAGAACACTGGAGTGGGTTGCCATTTCCTTCTCCAGTGGGTGAAAGTGAAAAGTCAAAGTGAAGTCGCTCAGTCATGTCCAACTCTTTGAGACCCCATGGACTGCAGCCCACCAGGCTCCTCTGTCCAGAGGATTTTCCAGGCAAGAGTACTGGAGTGGGGTGCCATTGTATTTCTAGTAATGTCCTTTTTCTTTTACTTGATTCATAAATTTTAAATATTATCAGTACTATTGATGCCTTTATCATCACAATTATGAATAAATTTTGATTTCACAAAACCAATTTATAAGCAAGTATAATAGACAAATTTCCTTAATAAGAATTCTGAAATAACAGAACTTTCTGGCCCTGTGTACCAAGTCAGGTAAGGTGAGTAAGTTTTTAAAATCAAAATATCTTAGATATATTACAATAATCCATTCAAAAAAAGCCCAGTTTAAAATATGCCAAAATATCCACACGCCGCCACTGGACTGAGGGCTTCAGTTAACACTGCAAAAAGCTATCTTTAATAGCTATTGGACGCTCAGCAGGATGAGCAAGGCTGGGATTAGAGATAATGATACTTGTTGGAACGGCAGGGAGGCAAAGGAAAAAGCGATTGGCCTCCCTTGGCTTTGTAAAAGCATATTGGGAAGAAACTTACATTCAGGAGGACATGATACCAGACAGTGATACATTTAATAATCTCAATATTTCTTTTTTCTTTTAAGTTGATCTGAGACGGCTCTTTCGAATTTAAATATAGCATTGAAATACATTGTTAAATCTCTTCATGTTGATGCCTTCTTTTTTTCCTGTTTCCTTGCCTACATTCTATCTCAATCCTTGTCCTCTTAAGTGAATATTAGTGTGTTGATGTTGTGAGTAGATTGTTGAACACCCTAACCTCTAGTCCAAGCGAACTGGGGAAGCCAGATTGATGTGTCTCATGAGTTGCTGTGGCTGCGTTACTTCCATCTTCTGAAACTTAGAGACCTTCCCATCATGTTCAACAAAATACAAATATCATAGACTGGAGTTTAAGTTCCCCTCCTAAAAGATATTAGTCTTCCGTTTTAACTGACTGACACTGCCCCCATGTGAAACAGTCTTTGAAACATTCCTTTCTGGCTCTTGTACCACGAAGATAATTTTCCTCAGGCAGGAATATCCATACTGTGCTGATAGAAATTTATCCACCATTTAAAAACCTACATCAATAGGCATGTGTTCTATAAGCCATTCTCCACATCTCTTATGAATGAAGCACCTTCTGCCCATCTCTTGATAACAATCATTTTGTACCACTGAAATAACATGTATGCTGGAATTATATCCACTCCAGTGTTCTTGCCCGGAGAATCCCAGGGACAGAGGAGCCTAATGGGCTGCCATCTATGGGGTCGCACAGAGTCGGACACGACTGAAGGGACTTAGCAGCAGCAGCAGCAGCCGGAATTATAGATATTTATGGAAGGGGCTATCTTCTCATCATATTTTGGGCTTCCCTCACAGCTCAGTTGGTAAAGAATCCACCTGCAATGCAGGAGACCCTGGTTCGATTCCTGGGTTGGGAAGATCCCCTGGAGAAGGGATAAGCTACCCACTCCAGTATTCTTGGGCTTCCCATGTGGCTCAGCTGATAAAGAATCCACCTGCAATGTGGGAGACCTGGGTTCGATCCCTGGGTTGGGAAGATCCCCTGGAGAAGGGAAAGGCTACCCACATCAGTATTCTGGCCTGGAGAATTCCAGGGACTATAAAGTCCATGGAGTTGCAAAGAGTCAGACACAACTGAGCAACTTTCATACATAGCACAGGCCATGTCATGCCTAACTTAATTGCCTGTTTTTAATGTAACAGACTCCACATAGGTTATCTGTGAATTGATGAGTTAGTCAAAGTTTGACTAAAATAATATATTGCACTGACATGTTTATTAACAAAGATAACCTAACTTGTTAAGATTTTGCATCTATTTAAATTCATTACATTTATCATTACTTATTGTTCTGGATTGTTCCTCCAGTGGCCTAGGAAGTACTTCTGTTTGTTCCCTCATTGTCAAGGACATTCATTATAAGAAGATTAGGTCCAGTGAGTAAATTGAGGCCCAAGTGTTTAATTTCTGGCTCATTCTCTGACAGGTTACCTTGGGATGGCTATTTCTTTTGATCAAATGTCAGAGCTTCCATCAGGAGGTCCTCTTCCCATCTTTCTTCCGGTTCCACTAACTGTCCCCTCTCCTCTTAACCCTTCAGACTTAGGTCTGATACTAAATCTCTTTTGTTACTAATCCTGAGAGACCGCACTGTTTCTTGTGGCCATTCCCCATTCCACACATGCCACGGATAGTACCTTTGAAACTCTCTTGGTGTGTTTTCTATTTAATTGTGTCATCTACTTTCCAAAAAGATCCCAAATTATAATACTTCTAAAAACATGCATGGGTTTTGGGGCACATATACACTGTCATTGTATAACTACAAATTGACAATACTCAAATACTCAACAGCCATGGGAACTTACATAAACTAACAAATAAATATGCTTTCCCAAGAGGACTGTAGAAACAATCTGGAATAATTCAGTCACCAATAATATGATTGACTGTGGTGTGAGCATTAGCTTAGGTACTATTTTTAGCCGTTACTATATAACCAAGACCCTGGCTTCCCTGGTGGCTCAGAAGGTAAAGAACCAGCCTGTGATGCAGGAGACCCAGGTTCAGTCCATGAGTCAGGGAAGATCCCTCGGAGAAACGAAAGTCTACCCACTCCGGTATTCTTGCATGAAGAATTCCCTGGACACAGGTATATATAAATATACCTATCTTTTCTTTTCAGTATTTAAAGTAGCTGAAAGTGATTATAACCCTTGCACAGCCATCTCTTGTCAACCCATGCCTATATAAACTCAATACACTCATTATTCAAATTATATATATATACTCAAATTATAAATATATATATACATTATATATATAATTACTCAAATTTTATATATATAATTTATATATATACTTTAACGATAAACACCTTTTATTTAAAAGAAATTCTATATAAATTGAGCTACTTACCACTGAGAAGTTACCCATGTAATTTGTTATTCATCCACAAGTAGGCAACACTGATTGCAAAATTGTTCTTTAACATGTGTAAACTGTCTTGTTTCTGTTAGGGGCTGAAGAGACCCTATTGCAGTATGCAGTTTATCAGGAGTGGATATAATAAAACTGTGTATTTAAAATAATTAATAAAGCATGTACTTGAAATAACCTCTTTTGGAAGTTTGAGAATTAAAGTGGACAATTTGTGTATATAATATCAATCTTCTGGTGGGACACTACACACAAAATCAACAAACATAAAATGCTACAGTAAAAATAGTTTTCTGCCTTAAAGTTAAAAAAACGTTCAAGTCAAAAGGCTTGCATTTTAAAAGAAAACAGAATTTTTTGGTTAGTGTGCTTAAATGCTTTTCTCTAGCTACAATATGGCTGAACCAATTTGAATCCAATTTTATAATTAAAAATTGCTCCCCCTCTGTGAACTTGTAGTAATGTTTCATCCAAAAGCAGATTATTACAACCAGATTATAAACCCCTAAAAAGAAGGGGGGGGGGCAGTATAAATGGAAACACCCACACAACCTTAAGTACAATATAGTAGTGCAAACAGCATTGCTCTAATGACAGTAATCCTGCTTGCCTTAGCTGTATTCATGCAAATGACAATTTAGTACAGATGTGGCACACATTTGCATGGTTAATGGCATCATTTTTTTCTCCTTTTCTACTCCTCTGTAGTATGATCAGCTGCTGTGCCTAACATTACAAATTCTGTGTGCTGTTCTAACATTAGTGAAAGCATAAGGCTGGGAGTTTCCTTGTCAGTGATTTGCCTAAAACACGCATATGCACAAAAAGTCGGGAGGTGGAAGAGGTGGCAATGAGGGTTGAAAGAGGTGATTGGTGCTTCACTGGGGCTTTCTCCTTATGAGACTCCCTTTCAAGAATGACTCTGGAATAGAAGCAGTTTTTATTACCCAAATGACCTCAATAGTTTCCTTCTGTTTCAACTACAAATTCAGAAAATTTCACATCTATGTTCAACTCACATAATAGTTTCTTAACTAGATTTATGTACACATCTCTCCCCTTCCATTTGAAAATAAGCATCTCAGTTCATGAAAAGAGCACTTCCAGTTTTTGTGAGATTTGATGAAAATAAATATGCAAAATAAGGACAGTTTGGTCTATGTGGAAAACTAATACACATGTAACTTATTAATCTTATTATTAAACATTGCCTGATGCTTAAAATGGAAACTTCCCTGATAGCTCTGTTGGTAAAGAATCCTCCTGCAATGCAAGAGACCCCGGTTTGATTCCTGGGTTGGGAAGATTCGCTGGAGAAGGGATAGGCTACCCACTCCATTATTCTTGGGCTTCCCCTGTGGCTTAGCTGGTAAAGCATCCTCCTGCAATTTGGGAGATATGGGTTCGATCCCTGTGTTGGGAAGATCCCCTGGAGAAGGGAAAGCCTACCCATTCTAGTATTCCGGCCTGCAGAATTCCAAGGACTGTAGAGTCCATGCTGCTACTGCTGCTAAGTCACTTCAGTCGTGTCCATAGGGTCACAAAAAGTCGGACACAACTGACTGACTTTTACTTACTCACTCAATGCTTAAAATGCAGGTATGAAAAAGAACGCTATATTAAGTTAAGGAGCTGATGGATTTATAGCCAAGAAAAGTGGTATGTTATCTCATTTTCTGTTGTTGTGCCCAATGCATAGATACACATACACAGAAAGAGAGTCAGGCCCAGAGAAAAGAGCTAAATTTATTTCTACAGTAAATACATGTAGACTTCTGTTTAACATAACATTACAATAACATTTATGGATTGCTTCATTTTAAGAAAAGACCCTGATGCTGGGAATACTTGAAGGCAGGAGGAGAAGGGGATGATAGCAGATGAGATGGTTGGATGGTATCACTGACTCAATGGACATGAGTTTGAACAAACTCTAAGAGCTGGTGGTGATGGACAGGGAGGCCTGGCATGCTGCAGTCCATGGGGTTGCAAAGAGTTAGACACGACTGAGCAACTGAGCTGAAATGAACTGATTTTTAAGAAATTATGGAAGATTCTTATATTTCATTTTTTAATATGGAAGAACATTTCATATGTTCTGTGTTTCTCATCACTTTACTAAATTTCAAAATTGTATCAGTTATTCAATCTAACCCTTAGCTAAAAGGAGCCCTAATTCTCACTTCAATATTTTCTGCATTTTTCTTCATTTACTTGATTTTACACTTCCTCCAAACCTCTAGCCAATCCCAAGATACACGCTACCATTTCCTACTGTCCAAAGATACTCTTTCCTTCAAATTACATGTCTGACATCGATGACAATTCTTGACCTTTGTACAGTCCTGTTTAGACAGTTTTGGTATCATTTTTCAAGGACATAGGTAATTGATAGATTTATGTAGAGTTTTATATAGAGAAAGTTTCTATAAAATAGGTATATATGTAAAAATGTAAGTACATAAAATTATAAATTGCAAATCTAAGCCATTAGATTCCTTTTCCACTTTCTTCATTCTACCTAAATGTTTAAATAAAAAATAAGGCCAGTTTGACCCGTAAACAGTAGTATAATGTTTGATATATGAATATGACTTCTATGTACTAGGCTTCATTGCTATGCAGATATTTTACTATATCTTACAAAGATTTATAAATATTGGAGTGGCATGATAAAATTATTGATTGAGAAAAATATTCATAGCAATGTAGAATGGAATGGGAAAACACAAAAAGAGGGAAATTTTTATTTTTGATGTTAAATTTTAATGAGAGTCCCCTGACCAGATTCACAATTTTTCTTTCCCAGCGTCAATATCTGTAAATGATTTTTTTAGAATTAATTTCATTTTATATTGGAGTATAGTTTATTTACAATGTTGTGTTCAGTTCAGTTGCTCAGTCATGTCCGACTCTTTGCGACCCAATGAATCGCAGCACGCCAGGCCTCCCTGTCCATCACCAACTCCCGGAGTTCACTCAAATTCATGTCCATCGAGTTGGTGATGCCATCCAGCCATCTCATCCTCTGTCGTCCCCTTTTCCTCCTGCCCCCAATCCCTCCCAGCATCAGAGTCTTTTCCAATGAGTCAACTCTTCACATGAGGTGGCCAAAGTACTGGAATTTCAGCTTTAGCATCATTTCTTCCAAAGAAATCCCAGGGCTGATCTCCTTGAGAATGGACTGGTTGGATCTCCTTGCAGTCCAAGGGACGGACTCTCAGGAGTCTTCTCCAACACCACAGTTCAAAACCATCAATTCTTCAGCGCTCAGCTTTCTTCACAGTCCAACTCTCACATCCATACATGACCACTGGAAAAACCATAGCTTTGACTAGACGGACCTTAGTTGGCAAAGTAATGTCTCTGCTTTTGAATATACTATCAAGGTTGGTCATAACTTTTCTTCCAAGGAGTAAGCGTCTTTTAATTTCATGGCTGCAGTCACCATCTGCAGTGATTTTGGAGCCCCCCAAAATAAAGTCTGACACTGTTTCCACTGTTTCCCCATCTATTTCCCATGAAGTGATGGGACCAGATGCCATGATCTTCCTTTTCTGAATGTTGAGCTGTAAGCCAACTTTTTCACTCTCCTCTTTCACTTTCATTAAGAGGCTTTTCAGTTCCTCTTCACTTTCTGCCATAAGGGTGGTGTCATCTGCATATCTGAGGTTATTGATATTTCTCCCAGCAATCTTGATTCCAGCTTCTGTTTCTTCCAGCCCATCATTTCTGATGATGTACTTTGCATATAAGTTAAATAAGCAGGGTGACAATATACAGCCTTGATGAACTCCTTTGCCTATTTGGAACCAGTCTTTTGTTCCATGTCCAGTTCTAACTGTTGCTTCCTGACCTGCATATAGGTTTCTCAAGAGGCAGGTCACGTGGTCTGGTATTCCCATCTCTTGAAGAATTTCCCACAGTTTATTGTGATCCACACAGTTAGTTTTAGGTATATAGATAAGTGATTTGGTTATACTTCTATCCATTTTTTTTCAGATTCTTTTCCATGTAGGTTATCACAGAATACTGAGTAGAGTTCTCTGTGCTATATAGTAGGTCTCTGTTGGTTACCTATTTTATAAAATAATGGTGCATTGGAGAAGCAAATGGCAACCCACTCCAGTGTTCTTGTCTGGAGAATCCCAGGGACGGGGGAGCCTGGGGAGCTGCCTTCTATGGGGTGGCACAGAGTCGGACACGACTGAAGTGACTTAGCAGCAGCAGCAGCAGCAGCAGCAGTGTATCTATGTTAATGAGAAACTGCTAATTTATCCCTCCCCCATACATTTTTCCTTTGGTAACTTTAGTTTGTTTTTGAACTCTGTGACTCTCTTTTGTAAGTAAGTTCATCTGTACCTTTTTTTTTTTTAGATTCCGCATATAAGTGTTAGCATATGACATTTGTCTTTTTTTCCCTCTGTCCCTCTTACCTTATTTTTTAAGCTTTTATTGGAGTATGTATATTTGATTTACAATGTGTTAGTTTCAGGTGTACAGCAAAATGAATCAGTTATACATAGACATATACCAATTTTTTAAAAAATATTCTTTTCCCAAGTAGGCCATTACAGAGTATTGAGTAGAGTTCCCTGTGCTATATAGCAGGTTTTCATTCATTGTCTATTTTATGTATAGTAGTCCGTGGGGTCACAAGAGCTGGACCTGACTTAGTGACTAAACCACCACCACCAGTGTGTAAATAGTGACTAAATCGCCACTACCAGTGTGTACATATCAATCCCAATCTCCCAATTTGTCCCTACCTTCCTTCCCTTGTGGCTCAGCTGGTAAAGAATCTGCCTGCAATGAGAGAGACCTGGGTTCGATCCCTGGTTTGGGAAGATGCCCTGGAGAAGGGAAAGGCTGACGACTCCACTATTCTGACCTAGAGAATTCCATGGACTGCATAGTCCATGGGGTCTCAAAGAGTTGGACACGACTGAGCAACTTTCACTTCCTTAAACCCTAGCAACCATAAGTTTTTTCCTACATCCTTGACTCTATTTCTGTTCTGTAAAAAAGTTCATTTGTACCGTTTTTTAAGTTTCCACATATAAGTAATACCATATAATATTACTCTTTCTCTGTCTGACTTACTTCACTCAGTATGACAATCTCTAGGTGCATCCACGTTGCTGCATATGTCATTATTTCATACTTTTTTGTGGCTGAGTAATATTCCATTGTATCTATGTACCACATCTTTTTTATCCATTCACCATTCCATAGACATTTAGGTTGCTTCCAAATCTTGGCTATTGTAAAAAGTGTTGCAATGAACATTGGGGTTCATATAACTTTTAGAACTACGGTTTTCTGCAGATACATATCCTAGAGTGGGATTGAGGGATCATATGGTAGATCTAATTTTAGTTTAAGGAATCTCCATACTATTCTCCATAGTGGTTGTACCAATTTATATTCCCACCAATGATATAAGAGGGTTTTCCTTTTCTGCACACCCTCTCCAGCACTTACTGCTTATAGAATTTTTGATGATGCCATTCTGACTAAGAGTCAGATATGACTGAGCAACTTCACTTTCATGTTTCACTTTCATGCATTGGAGAAGGAAATGACAACCCACTCCAGTGTTCTTGCCCGGAGAATCCCGGGGATGGGGGAGCCTGGTGGGCTGCCGTCTATGGGGTTGCACAGAGCTGGACATGACTGAGTGACTTAGCAATAGCAATTCTGACCAATGAGGGGTGATACTTCATTATAGTTCTGATTTGCATTTATCTAATAATTAGTAATGTTGAGCATCTTTTCATGTACCTTTTAGCCACTTATATGCCTTCTTTGGGGAAATGTCTGTTTAGATCATCTGCTCCCTTTTTGTTTGGGTTTTTGTTTTTTTGATATAGAGTTGCATGAGCTGTTTGTATATTTGAGATTAATCCCTTGTTGGTTGCTTCATATGCAAACTTTTTTGCCATTCTATGGGTTCTCTTTTCATTTTGTTTATGGTTTCTTTTGCTATGCAAAGCTTTTATGTTTAATTAGGTCCCACTTGCTTATTTTTGTTTCTATTTTCATTAGTCTAGGAGGTGGATCCAAAGATTATTGCTGAGGTTTATGTCTAAGAACATTCTGCCAATGGTTTCCTTTAAGAGTTTTATAAAATCTGGCCTTACACTGAAGTCTTTAATCCATTTTTGAGTTTATTTTTGTGAATAGTATTAGAGAATGTTCTAATTTCATTCTTTTACATGTAGCCCTCTAGTTTTATCAGCACCACTTATTAAACAGACTGTCTTTTCACCACTGTATATTCTTGCCTCCTTTGTTATAGATTAATTGACCACAGGTACATGGGTGTATTCCTGGGCATTCTATCCTGTCCCATTGATCTATATTTTTACTTTTATGTCAATACCATACTGTTTTGATTACTGTAGGTTTGTAGTAAATTCTGAAGTCAAGAAGCCTGATTTCTCCAGCTCCATTTTTCTTTCTCAGGATTGCTTTGGCTATTCAGCGTCTTTTGTGTTTTCATAAAATTTAAAACAAAATTTATTTTAGCTTTAAGTTTAAATAAGCTATGATAATAATGCAAGTGACCTGTGTAGATGGATCTAGATATAGAAATTTTGTGCAAATGAGAAGAGAAAAATGGGTTCTTGAAATGCTTAAAGTACATAATTAAAAGGAATTGGTGACTTTTGTCTTTTGGTTCTACATGTAATGATCTTGAAAGTATTTGCTCCTTCCTAACGAGTAAAAAACTAAGCAAACTTAAAATCAACGACTTGTTTGTGTTCTATAAGAAGACACAGGGCAAACCACTGCCCTCAAAATTAGAGACAGAGAGACAAATATAGGGAGTTGGCTTACCAGAGCAGAAACTCACAAACAGAAACCTATGCTGAGATAGGAAAACCTGAACTCTGATTGACAAATTGCTGGAAGTATAGTATGGATACGTCTGAGTGTTAAAAACTCCAGGGGACCTTCGCAAGGTGGCACCCTAGTATAGTGGAGTTTAATTCCAAGAAATCAACCAGGTTCCTACAGTAAAAAAAAAAAAAAAAAATCAGAGAAAAATATCCTCTTGTTTCCTTCCCTGGAAAGGAAATGGCAACCCACTCCATGGAAAATTCCATGGACAGAGGATCCTGGGGGGCTACAGCCCATGGGGTCATAAAGTGCAATTAACAATATCACTTTCACTTTCTGGTAGAAATATAAACCATTTTGAACAATACCAGAATGCTGTATTTCTCCTAATAAAGGCTGCCCTCAGGAGAAACCAGTTAACCAGAGCTTAACCTGCTGGACTATTTTCAAAATCTAACTGACATTAGAGAAGAGAAATGTCCAATGCCAATGAACTTTAGCCATTCTGTTGCGTCTAAGGGGAGAAAAATTCTGACAAGTTTTTATGAAATCCATAATGCAGAGGCACAGACTTACTATGAGGCTATGACCTAATCAAAATTTGTGGGCTTGAGTGAAAACAGTGCTTAAAGAAGATTTTATAGCATTGATGTAGATACCATTGACTATGAACAATGCAGAGATTAGGGGTGCCAGCCTCATATGCAGACGAAGAATCTGAGTATAACTTTACAGATGGCCTTCTATATTGCTGATTCCACATCCATGGCTCTGCATCGGAGAACCTTGTGAGAGTGGTATTGGGTATGGTGATATCTTTTCAGATAACAACACTAAATGTGGAATCCATGAAAGAAATAATTAACAAGCTAGACTATATTAACTTTGAAAACATCTGCTCTGAAAATGACAATCTCCACAGAATAAGAAGACCAGCCACAGGCTGGGAGAGAATATTTGTACAAGAATATGTTTTCCTCTTTTCTAATAAAGGACTATTATGCAGGGTTACAAAGTCTACTTCAAAATCAACAATAAAAACAGAAACAGCCCAGATTAAGAAAATGGGGCAAAGACCTTAACAATAACTCACCAAAAAGAGAAACAGGGAAAATAGGCACATGGAGAGATGTATCATCAGGAATGAAAATTAAAACAGCAGTGAGATACCATTACACACTTACCAGAATAGCTGAATCTCAAACAATGAGAACATGAATTACTGTCAGGGATCCAAAGCAACAGAAATTATCATTCATTGTTGGTTGTGGTTGTTTTGTGTGTGTGTGTGTGTGTGTGGTTGTGGTTCAGTCACTCAGTCGTGTCCAACTCTGCAACACCAAAGACTGCAGCATGCCCAGCTTCCCTGTCATTCACTATCTCATGCAGTTTTCAAAACTCATGTCCATTGAATCAGTGATACCATCCAACCATCTCAACTGTGTTGTCCACATTTTTTCTCCTGCCTTAATCTTTCCCAGCATCAGGGTCTTTTTCAGTGAGTCAGTTCTTCATATCAGGTGGCCAAAGTATTGGAGTTTCAGCTTCAGCATAAGACCTTCCAGAGAATATTCAGGGTTGATTTCCTTTAAGATTGATTTTTTGATCTCCTTGCAGTCCAAGGGACTCTCAAGAATCTTCAACATCACAGTTGAAAGCATCAGATCTTTGGTGCTCAACCTTCTTTATGGTCCAACTCTCACATCCATACATGACTACTGAAAAAACCATAGGTTTAACTACACAGACCTTTGTTGACAAAGTAATGTCTCTGCTTCTTAATATGCTGTCTAGGTTGGTCATAACTTTTCTTCCAAGGAGTAAGTGTCTTTTAATTTCATGGCTGCATTCACTGTTTGCAGTGATTTTGGAGCCCAAGAAACTAAAGTCTCTCACTGTTTCCATTGTTTCCCCATCTATTTGGCGTGAAGTGATGGGACCAGATGCTATGATCTAAGTTTTTTGAATGTTGAGTTTTAGGCCAGTTTTTTTTTCACTCTCCTCTTTCACCTTCATCAGGAGGCTGTTTAGTTCCTCTTCATTTTCTGCCTTAAAAATGGGATCGTCTGCATATTTGAGGGTATTGATGTTTCTCCCAGCAATCTTAATTCCAATTTGTGCTTCATTCAGCCCGGCATTTCGCATGATGTACTCTGCATATAAGTTAAATAAGCAGGGTGACAATATACAGCCTTGATGTACTCCTTTCTCAATTTGGAACCAGTCTGTTGTTTCTTGTCCAGCTCTAATTTTTGCTTCTCTACCTCTCAGGAAGCCGATAAGGTCACCTGGTATTCCCAAATCTTTAAGAATTTTCTAGTTTGTTGTGATCCACACAGTCAAAATCTTTAGCATAGTCAATGAAGCAGAAGTAGATGTTTTTCTGGAATTCCCTTTCTTTTTCTATGATTCAACACATGTTGGCAATTTGAGCTCTGGTTCCCCTGCCTTTTCTAAATCCAGCTTGAACATCTGGGAGTTCTCAGTTCACATACTGCTGAAGCCTCGCTTGGAGAAATTTGAGCATTACTTTGCTAGCATATGAGATGAGTGCAATTGGGTGGTACTTTGAGCATTTTTTGGCATTGCCCTTCTTTAGGATTGGAATGAAAACTGACCTTTTCCAGACCTGTGCCACTGCTGAGTTTTCCAAATTCGCTGGCATTTTGAGTGCAACACATTAACAACATCATCTCTTAGGATTTGAAATAAGTCAGCTGGAATTCCATCACCTCCTCTAGCTTTGCTCATAGTGACCCTTCCTAAGGCCCACTTGAGTTCACATTCCAGGATGTCTGGGACTTAGGTCAGTGATCATCCCATCGTAGTTATCTAGGTCATTAAGATCTTTTTTGCATATTTCTTCTGTGTATTCTTGCCACCTTTTCTTAATATCTTCTGCTTCTGATAGATGGATATGATTTCTGTCCTTTATTGTGCCCATCTTTGCATGAAATATTCCCTCTGTATTTCTAATTTTGTCAAAGAGATCTTTAGTTTTTCCCACGCTATTGTTTTACTCTATTTCTTTGCATTGTTACTTAGGAAGTGTTCCAAAAGTCACCTCATTAACATAAACTCAAGTGTGGTTGAAAGGCAGTTGTTGAATAACAAAAGATAATTTGTTGCTTTAGGAAATTCCAAGGAGTTTAGGACCTTTACACAAGGAACAGGGACAAAAACCAAATATACATTTCTTATAATCATAATATCACTTGTGCTCAGCAAATCAACACTCTTCCCCTCCTTCCAGTTTAATTAGCTTTTCGTTAAGAATCTTTTGACATACCCACACCCAGGATTTTATTATAGGGCAACCGACAAAGGAATCTCTTTCCCAAATTCCAGATGTAAATTGAGACAAAGGCTCAGTGTTTGCATTTCAAGATTTTACCTGATGTTCCATTCTGGGATGAAACATGGAGAGACTGAAACACAATCAGGTTGCAACCTCCGAGTCTGTGCTTTGATCTCCTTTCTTTTTCCAGCAGTCCTAGTACTCTTGTGAATATTAGATTCTCCTGATCCTCAATACCCTATTCTGCTTCTTTGTATCAGGAAGTGGTGTTGTTTGCTTCTTTTTACTAAAGGGGAGAAAAGTTTTACCCTTTCAGGGTCACTAGCCAGGTCTTTAAATTGAACTGACAAAGACAGATTAACAGGCAGAAAGCATATACATTTTATTGAATGTTTTACATGTACATGGGGGCCTTCACAAGAGAATAAAGACACAATATGGTGACCAGAGCAAGAAGGTCTTATACTTTGTATACAAAAAAATAAATTTGTAAAAATATTGACAAGATGAAGGGGTTTGGGGTTAGGGATAGTACCTGGTCAAGAAGTAACTAGGAAGATAGGGGTAAAGGTAGCAAGGTTTATTTGTACAGATTTTTTGGCCCCAAATTCCCTATCTCAGGTGACAAGAATGTATTATTTTGCTCCTAATACAGGGAGGAAACTTTCATATGCAGATCTATCTTTTGCATTCAGGGAAGAAGAATGAGTGGAGGGAGGTCAGAGTGTTCCTTTCCTGCCTTGCCAATTTCTCAAATTCTTTTAAGATTTTCTTTCTTTTTTTTTTTTTTAAGATTTTCAATAGGCCAAGGTGCCGTATTTTGGGGTAGCATGTCCTAAACCCCACCATCACATTCAGTTCAGTTCAGTTGCTCAGTCGTGTCCGACTCTTTGCGACCCCATGAATCGCAGCACGCCAGGCCTCCCTGTCCATCACCATGTCCCGGAGTTCACTCAAACTCACGTCCATCGAGTCGGTGGTACCATCCAGCCATCTCATCCTCCGTCGTCCCCTTTTCATTAGAGAGGCAATAAATTTGAATTTTATTTTCTCTTTTAAGAAAGACAATATCAAGCCTACTGTTTCACTGTGAACTTGGAAAAATTCTACCTTGTCAGTGGATGCGTTAACCCTTTCTTTCTCACATGTATTTGGATGGGGTTAGTTACAAAGACAAATTTTCCAAACCCACCAAAAAAAAAAAAAGATTCATTTCCAGATATTTATTGGCTAAAAAGATCACTGAAGGGAAAGAACTGGCTTCAGGGCAAAGTTCAGAACAATTCTTAATCTTCAGAAACATGGTGCAGAATTGAGCTCCAAGGGCTCAAACTCTTAAAGTTGGTTACTCCAAAATTATGTTCTTTTGCTTCAATAAGGAAACTGTTGGTATTACTAAGTAGTCTTCCAATCAAGTGGTCATTAAACACAGAGTCATATTGCCTCTCATAAAAAAATCAAGTCTTATACTATGCATCACATCTCACTTTGCATTTTCAAATTGAAATCATGTATGAGAATGTATGATGCTGCTGCTGCTGCTGCTAAGTCGCTTCAGTTGTGTCTGACTCTGTGCGACCCCATAGACAGCAGCCCATCAGGCTATATATGATTGGGTGGGTGCTAAATCAAACCTGGAATCCTAACTATAAAAGGATCTAAAATGTAACTTTAACTTAGCCCACGGTAACTCATACTATAAGGAAGTTGAAATGGATATTGAATATGCCAATCTACAGTATATTATATGCCAAACAATGAAGACAGTACATGGTACAGGATAATTTAAAAAATATTTTTAAAGTGTTTTTCGGTTATCGTTATTATTATTTGTGTTAGAATTTAAAATTTTAACTTCATTTTTCTCACACTCAGATAAGTTCACTATTTCCCTGACCATATTAGATCTAAAATATTCAGGGTTATTTAATGGACATTTGCCATTTGTTTAAACCCACCCGAAACAGAATTGTAAATGGTCCAAATGAATATCTCGGAATTTACTTTTTCCTAAAGCTAATATCTCCTCTCCACTCTAATTGTCTTTGATTTGTTCTAGTCTCTTCTATTTCTCTTTTCTTACATTTTTTGACTCAGTTTTCTTACCTGATTTCCTTTCCTTTTCCTTTCCTTTCCTCTTCATCTTGCCTTTTATCATTCCTCTGCCATTTATTTTTTATCCTTTATGTATTTGCATTGCATGGACATTGAAGAAGCATCTTTTCACTTTAACAATTTTTCCAAATTAGCAGTTAAATTGACTTGAAATACTTAGCCATGTTTCTATACTTTAATAACATGTTATAAATTAATTTAATAACTTGCCTATTTTTAAAGATTGCTTACTTTCATTCTGTCTTTGTCAATATAGAATTATATTCCTATCCAATAGAAATTAATAATTTATAGAGGAAGATGATGTGGTTCCTGGTTGCTTGTGTCACTTTTACATATTTCTAAAAATGTAAGGTGTTTCACAATATGTAAACCCCCCAAAATAGCTAGGAAAATTCTATCACAGATGACACTTAATGCTTATCCATTAGAATCTGTCTCCTGGCTGGCTTACTTTTATCACCAGTATTTATGGCACCATTCTCAAGGAGATTCAACATTTTCAAAGATATCAGAGCAATCAAAACCAGGCAGACAAATGAGCAAAAGAGAGCTTTGCTTTTGAGAACCAAACAAAAAAAGAGTTTCACGTAAATAGCTTACAGGTAGGATTGACTCAGCTTCAGGTGATGGAGAGAGTAGATGGAAATCATGGTAATGGGTCAGAGAGCCAAGACAGTTATGTTAGCTGAGCTAATATGCAATGAATTATTCTAAACTCGGTGCAGAAAATCAAAAGAATTGCACGGCAGAGTGCTATTTGTACAAAACTTGTCTATAATCTATATACAGCACAAGATAGGTAGCAGTTCATCTGATGATAGGAAACTGTAGTAATGCCTCATCTAGATAGCATTCATTTTAAACTATATATCTCATATACATGATTTTTACAAATTCCCCTTCATAAACTATTTAAAAAATTTTGATTCACTTAAACTACATTTTCCCACAATATATTATTTGGTACAGTGTATTTTTCTAAATTACTGAGATTAAACACATTTTAGCCCTTTAGTGAAAACATGGGTCATCATTTTGAATATTTATCATTAAACATTTTTAATATCACAAATCCTTGTCAGTTTTTGTGTACCCAGTCTTTCCTCTTTGGTACTAAGTGATCACTTTTACTTGGATCATCCTTTTCCTTCTGGCTTCTGATCCTAATGTATTGTGGATTAGAAAGTCAGCTCACTAGCTATGAAAATTTAGCCAAATTACTTAACCTATATGTACCTGTTTCCTTATCTATATGTGGAGGCAATGATAGCATACTCATGTAGGGCTGTTGTAAGAGATGACAAAATATTCCATGTGAAGTATTTAGAAGTTTGTCTGAAGTTCATTGTTCAATAGATTTTATCATTAAACTACAGAGGAAATTTGAAAAGAATCATTGAGAGTTTCTCTTTACTCATATTTCTTTTCCAGCAAATGACTATTCCTGGTTATACATGTTATAAATTTGTTTAAAATTCCTGTTGTGACATCTGAAGTACATGTGTGCATGTAAATGTTGACACATTTCAGAACACAATTTATAGAGAGCAAAAGAGAGTCAGATTCACTTTTACATGTTAAATAGCTTTTCTAGAGTGTCAAAAGTTGATAGCATCTTTTCCAAAGGGTGCCTTATTCATACGAACTAATAAAGTGAATGAGTTTTCTAGCTTTAATTAAGTGGAGTGTTTATATAGGTATATGCATGTTTGTATATTCAGAAGCAATAAGGGTGAGATTTTAATACAGAAAGGAAGAAATAGGCACTAAGGAAGTTCAAGCCTGTTCAATTAAAAATTCTACCTGATAGTTTTATGCAATGCAAAGTTAATGGAGTGGTTCGAATTCCATAAAGTGGTACTTTTTTTTATCATCTGAAATGGCTCATGGATCTCATATGAACATACCTAATATTTCTGGAGCATTACCTCTTCAGAGGTATAATCACACTGTGTATCAATAAAGATGAAATACGTGGTAAGTGAAATTTTACTTTCTAGCTGCTTTGGGATTATATGGCTAATAGCCATGGGGCAGACACTTAGGCAATTAGAATAGGGAGACTGCTTAGCTCTGAAAGCATAGGCAAGATGCTAAAGTATGCAAAATGAGCTCACCAGATGGGGCAAAATTGGACATTCGTGGAGGATCTTAAGTTTTGGTGTTCAGGAGCGCAGAGAGCAAATATGCTTAGGATATTATTTTAGGGAAGATAGAAGAAAATGGAAATAGTGGGAGTGTACCTGGACCAACTGCATTGTCTTTTGTGATCTAGTTCTGTGGGAAGATTGATAGACCTACAAGAATCGGGACTCAGCTTCTAGCAAAACAGCTGAATGGCTTTAGACAAGCTATGTCCCTGTGAGTCTCGGTCTTACCTCTTACAGAATAAAGATATTCAGAAACGTTAGCTGAGTGCCTGCCACGTTCAAGCTGTCAAGCTAGGCTTGGGACACTATGAAAGATGACACAATTCCTTCTTTTGGAATGGGAGCCTTCCATTATGAAAAGGAAGATTGATATCCAGAGAGGTACTACAACTTTTTTTTTTTAATTTTTATTTTTACTTTATTTTACTTTACAATACTGTATTGGTTTTGCCATACATTGACATGAATCCACCACGGGTGTACATGTGATCCCAAACATGAACCCCCCTCCCATCTCCCTCCCCACAACATCCCTCTGGGTTATCCCCGTGCACCAGCCCCAAGCATGCTGTATCCTGCATCGGACATAGACTGGTGATTCGATTCTTACATGATAGTAACTTTTATTTCTCCTATAGGAAGAGAGTGGGAGAAGAAAACGAGTGTATCATCTTAATTGCAGATGGGGGCAAAGAAGCGAAATAGTAGGTATTTGTGAGGGATATGGAGATAGCAGAGACTTCAGACAGGAAGGGCATGGTGGAAATTCTGGGAACAGCAAGCCCTTTGACACGGGGGTCAAAGACTAGAATGTAAACACTGACAAGTAGTTGAATTATCAAATCTTGAATGCCTATGTGTTTTGAGGAAAACGAACACTCTTGTGGAGCTAAACAGTCAATTGTCATGGCACTCTGGAGTAGGGTGAGAAAGAGTGTAAGGTTTCATTACAAACAGTTATCACACTATATCCTGATAGGATTCTATTCTAACTCCATTGATATGAATCAGGCAATTGTCCTGAGCTGTGTAGAGTCACTTTTCGCAATAGCTTCTCACATAATTATCCTTTGAAAATGCTTGAGAAACTTTCTCATGTAAATGTTTTTACAATTATCTGAGGCTATGAATCTACATCAGGATGAGTGCTATAGCATCTTCAATGTAACTATAAACTTTAAAATTTCATGTTTAGACTCCCTCAGGGTGATTGCTATAAAGATTATTCAATACAATGTAAAAAAAAAAAAATTGAAGGGATAGCAAGCATGAAAAGTGTCCCAACAATTATCACTTTCTATTTAAAGGAGAGAGTGGTTATCCTCTAAGTTTAACTTTGGTCCTACAACCCTTTATAATGATATAAGGGGAAATAAACTTAGGTTCATTTGGGAATCCTCAAAATGCAGACCAGAATATTGATAACTAAATGCACTGCAGGTAGCATTGCACATCCCCCACGTTTATTGAATCCCTTTGAATATCTGACAATTAGGGAAAACTATTTAGAACAACACGTGGGACAGACTAGCAACGTATCCTATGAATAGCTTATATCACATAAGGTGCCAGGTGATCGGTTTTAGTAAATCCTACTTTTATGCTCTTGGTCCTAAATAAAGGTTCTAACATAAAGGTGATGGACAGGGAGGCCTGGCGTGTTGCAGTCCGTGGAATCACAAAGAGTCAGACACAACTGAGTGACTGAAGTGAACTGAACATAAAGGAAGCAACTGTTCCATCATGATGTGTCATAGCATTTTAGAAATGGAAGAAAGTTGCATATGCATCAAGTACAATTCCCTTGGACTATGTATGAGGGTCCTCTAGGGAACCGAATCAACAGGAGATGTATATCCTGCTGAAAGAAGATAGAGATTTATTATAGGAATTGTTTTATGTGATTATAGAGGCTGAGAAGCCCCTTGTGACAGTCTGCCCTTTGTGAGCTGGTGTCATTCATTCTGAACCCAAAGGCTTGAGGAGTGCCAGTGTCCAAGGACACGAGAAGATGGGTGTCCCAGTTCAGAGAGAGAGACCGGGTGAGGGAATTCACCCTTTCTCCACATTTTATTCTGCTTGAGCCCCTAAGGAATTGGTTGATGCCCACGCACATTGGGGAGGGGCACGTGCTTTGTTCAGTTTTCCAGTTTGAATGCCAATCTCTTGGGGGAACATCCTCACAGACATACCCGCAAGTAAAGGTTTACCAACTAGCTTGGCATAGCTAGTCCAGTCAAACTGGCATATAAAATGAACCATCATAGACTAGGTGAAGAGAAGTGAAAGATATGCCCGAGTCCACACAAACCTGAACCTTCCCCCTGACTCTTAGTCCAAGGCTCTTGCACAAACAGCTTGATGCTTTTTTATGCAATAATAACACTAAATACAAATTTTAATAGTTCTAGGGTACTTGTGAGTTGTGAGAACATATATTAAGCAAACTTAATATAAGAAAATCTATGTTTATGTGCATGGTTGAATTTCAGTAATTTGTATCTTGTATAAGTGTTTTCACTGAAAGCTTCCTTTAAGGCACAAACCATTAGCTTATTCAAAATTTTATTGGTTTGTACTATATTCATGGCACTATGTATTTATAATGTAAAATATACTCATAACTGCTTTTTAGTTATTTGCCTTTTTTCTGTTCTGGGAGGGTCTAAATGTGTTAATGGATAGATAATACAAAAAGAAACTTGATTATTGCCCTGGTAACAGGCAGCCAACAAAAATTATTTCAAAATTTATGGCACTTATTTTGCATAGAAATATAGGGAAATGTCTTGAAAGTTATGACCCTGGTTCTAATATAGGGAGGAGTAAGCCTGAGGAGGACTGGAACAGTAATGTCTAAGTATCTAACACTATTGATTGGTCAGAGAATAAAATATTTTAAAAAATAAAAGATTTAAAAAAATTTGATTCTCTTAGCTATATACCTTATAAAATATTACTACTGTTTGAAAAACAAAATTTGAAATTTTCTTATACAGTGCTTCTTCTAAAATCTTTTCATTAGATCTTAAACATTGTTGAAAATCTTAACATCCTGGATAATATGCTCACTGTTTCTCCTCTCATATATGCCACTAAGTGCTTGCCACTTAGTAGACACATAACACAAATTTGTTGAATGAATACATGGTAATTTTCAATGTAGGAATAATTTTAATACATCAAAGAGAATTATTCAATTTCCTGGTCTTTAAACATTTTATTAGAGGAATAAATTCTCACTGCGAATGATCGTTATCGCAACTTTATTATCTCCTGTTTATTATGGATGTTACACAGCAAGTGGAAACCAGGATATCAATTGCTCAGTAACCATAACTACTAAGGATTTTCTCATATCGGTATAACTAGTCAAAGAAGTTTGATCAAAATACCAAGGAGTGTTTCACCAATAATCAAGTAATGCATTTTAACTGTGTCCTCAATCATTGAGTCCAACCAAAAAATCTATACCAAGAAGTTTATGTTGTGATATTAAAATCTAGATAAATTGCAAACTGCAGTCCAAGATTGCTTAGATCATGTCTTTATCTTCATTAAGAAGCTGCAGTAACTAAGTAGGCATCTGTAAATTGAGTTTAAACTACTCCATAACATCGCTGACTTCCTGTCCATTTTTCTGTGACTAAATATTGCAGGGCCCTAGAACTGACAATAGCCTAGCCTGTCCCCAGTGCATGTCCTAGTAAAGAGTCAACAGAGTCACGAGCAAGTGTTAAGTTCCTGATGTGACTCCTGCAAGTCTGCAGTGATGGTCTCCTGTCTCTCACTTCCATCCTCTGAGTGCTCCTTAGATGAAGACCCAGCCCTAGGCAGCTTACCAAAAACCCAGCTCTTTTTCATTTGAATTGACCAATCCAGACTTAGGTCAGCAACAACCCCCAAAAAATTCTGCCCGCAGACCCTACTAAAGGCTTATGCCTCAGATCCTGTAGCTCCCTTTCTGCCTGTATCCTACTTGGATCACCCTGTGTAACTGTTGTAGGCATGTCCATACCTCCAGGACCTGTAATAATCTTATCTCTTACCTTGCCTTCAAGTCTTTGTTGAATTGTTGAACACCCTGGGGGCTCTACTTAAATGTTCAGTTCAGTTCGGTCCCTCAGTCATGTCCAACTCTTGTGACCCCATGGACTGCAGCCTGCCAGGCCTCCCTGTCCATCACCAACTCCCGGAGTTTATTCAAATTCATGTCCATTGAGTTGGTGATGCCATCCAACCATCTCATCCTCTGTTATCCCCTTCTCCTCTCACCCTCAATTTTTCCCAGCATCAGCATCTTCTCAAATGAGTCAACTCTTCACATCAGGTGGCCAAAGTATTGGAGTTTCAGCTTCAACATTAGTCCTTCCAATGAATATTCAGGACTGATCTCCTTTAGGAACTTAAATGTTAATTTAACAAAAATCACATGGCACTAGGACTTCTGTTTCTAGAATATAGATAACATTATCAATATGATATAAATACATCAATGACACCCAAGTAAATATTTGGCTACTGACAATTGCAATAATTTTGGAAATACAAAGAATTGGGGGTAATAGGGTGAATTTTACTTTGTGCATCATTCTTCTTATAGCCTATGCCTATAGGTAAGCAGCATTTAAAATACTCTATTGAAGAAGGAATCTTGGCCAGATTGCTTGCATTAGCTTTGGAAACTCTTTGTTAACTATTCTTCTACGATTACAGTGAAGCCTGAGGCCACATTGAAGGGTAATTGAATGACGATTCTTGGTAGTAATTTGCAGAAATTAAGGAATAATTTTCCACACTGTGTTTATTGACCTCGTGAAAGCTATTGATGTCATTAAAAGGCCTGGCTACATAAAGATAGTCAAGTATTGTGGTAGACTTAGCTTTCTGCCACTAAATCCCTCTGTCAGAGTTGGGGTTATTTCATGATTTTTTTTTTTTTTTCTCCACTTACTCAATAAATGGTTATTGAGTGTCTGCCCTGTTTCAAGCCTCTCAGTTGATGAAGGAGCAACAAATAATAGTGAATAAGAAATGATTTTTCGTGTAGCTTGACTTTAGTAGCTTAGGAGATTCAGATTTAATACTGGGCTCATTTTGACCTCCTATGCAGATTCAAACAGCTGTGTCTCCCGCTTGTCCTCCTATCTCTTATTGCCTTGTTTCCTAGCTTGGTACTCCTTGAATTTGGGGCATCATTTTGTACACGCTTCCTTCCAAGTATTTCTAATTCTACCCCTGATCCCCGGAAGGCTTTGCCCCACTATCACATTCCCTACCTCAGCATTGCCATCACAAGCCATCACCAGATTCCTCTGATTGTCTGTTTCTCTTCCATTCTGGGACTTTGAGATAGATTTTGCTATTGGAAAGTCTCAGTGCAAAGCGCCTGCCAGTTTCAACTTCAATTATTTCATGACAGTCTTAGGACCTTTGCTATATACCTTGAAGAGTAAGGATGCAGAGCAAAGAAATAGAGGAAAAGAACAGAATGGGAAAGACTAGAGATCTCTTCAAGAAAATTAGAGATACCAAGGGAACATTTCATGCAAAGATGGGTTCAGTAAAGGACAGATATGGTATGGACTTAACAGAAGCAGAAGATATTAAGAAGAGGTGGCAAGAATACACAGAACTTTACAAAAAAGATCTTTAAGACCCGGATAATCATGATGGTGTGATCACTCATCTAGAGCCAGACATCCTGGAATGTGAAGTCAAGTGGGCCTTAGAAAGCATCACTACGAACAAAGCTAGTGGAGGTGATGGAATTCCAATTGAGCTATTTCAAACCCTGAAAGATGATGCTGTGAAAATGCTGCACCCAATATGCCAGCAAATCTGGAAAACTCAGCAGTGGCCATAGGACTGGAGAAGGTCAGTTTTCATTCCAGTCCCAAAGAAAGGAAATGCCAAAGAATGCTCAATCTACCGCACAATTGCACTCATCTCACACGCTAGTAAAGTCATGCTGAAAATCCTCCAAGCCAGGCTTCAGCAATATGTGAACCGTGAATTCCCTGATGTTCAAGCTGGTTTTAGAAAAGGCAGAGGAACCAGAGATCAAATTGCCAACATCTGCTGGATCATGGAAAAACCAAGAGAGTTCCAGAACAACATCTATTTCTGCTTTATTGACTATGCCAAAGCCTTTGACTGTGTGGATCACAGCAAACTGTGGAAAATTCTTAAAGAGATGGGAATACCAGACCACCTGACCTGCCTCTTGAGAACTCTGTATGAAGGTCAGGAAGCAACAGTTAGAACTGGACATGGAACAACAGACTGGTTCCAAATAGGAAAAGGAGTACATCAAGGCTGTATATTGTCACCCTGCTTATTTAACTTCTATGCAGAGTACATCATGAGAAATGCTGGACTGGAAGAAACACAAGCTGGAACCAAGATTGCCAGGAGAAATATCAATAACCTCAGATATGCAGATGACACCACCCTTATGGCAGAAAGTGAAGAGGAGCTAAAAAGCCTCTTGATGAAAGTGAAAGAGGAGAGTGAAAATGTTGGCTTAAAGCTCAACATTCAGAAAACGAAGATCATGGCATCTGGTCCCATCACTTCATGGGAAACAGATGGGGAAACAGTGGAAACAGTGTCAGGTTTTACTTTTTTGGTCTCCAAAATCAATGCAGATGGTGACTGCAGCCATGAAATTAAAAGCCGCTTACTCCTTGGAAGGAAAGTTATGACCAACCTAGATAGTATATTCAAAAGGAGAGACATTGCTTTGCCGGCTAAGGTCCATCTAGTCAAGGCTATGGTTTTTCCTGTGGTCATGTATGGATGTGAGAGTTGGACTGTGAAGAAGGCAGAGCACCGAAAAATTGATGCATTTGAACTGTGGTGTTGGAGAAGACTCTTGAGAGTCCCTTGGACTGCAAGGAGATCCAACCAGTCCATTCTGATGGAGATCAGCCTTGGGATTTCTTTGGAAGGAATGATGCTAAAGCTGAAACTTCAGTACTTTGGTCACCTCATGAGAAGAGTTGACTCATTGGAAACGACTCTGATGCTGGGAGGGATTGGGGGCAGGAGAAGGGGATGACAGAGGATGAGATGGCTGGATGGCATCACTGACTCGATGGACACGAGTCTGAGTGAACTCCGGGAGATGGTGATGGACAGGGAGGCCTGGCGTGCTGCGATTCATGGGGTCACAAAGAGTCGGACACGACTGAGCGACTGAACTGAGCTGAACTGAAGGATGCAGATGTGCAAACAGCTTTGCAAGGGCTTAGAATGTTTGTTTCTACTTTAAATAAGATCTGCTTTACCTTCTAGGCTGTGAGTCTTTGAAAAATAAAACTGGGGAGGAAAAACTTCTCTCTGCCCTTTTGGCTAGTCTTTTGGCTAGTCTTGGAATTAAATTAACATGAGACAGATTAACAGGAGGAAATAAAATTTAATTTTGTACATATGGGAACCTCATATACATGAGAGGTTCCAAGACAAAAGTAAAATGAAGCATATATGTCATCCTGAGCTAAGGAATAGAATAGGAACCTGGGTCTTCCAAGAATAGAAAGGTTATTCATAGGATGATAATGTGAGGAGGAGATATTTACTAATTAGATGTCTGCCCTGCTATGTAGAGGGGGCCACTTAGATAAAATTTATCTTCTGTAATAACTCTTTTCTGGGGAAAAAATTCCCAATTTAAATTCTTCTAGCTAGTTAAAAGAGAGCCTTCTCTTGAACTCACAGGATATCAATTGCCTTTAGCTCAAAATAATCCTTATGCAAAAGTAATGTATATTGGAGAGACTCTGTCTGAACCCCTACAGACCCAGACTGTATTAGGTTGCATTCATGTCCTGTCACTCAGCATTTAATACATGGTTATTTTGTTTTATTAAATACTTCAATGCTTAATATAAACATTATTACATAGAATAGATGAAGAGGATCACTTCTTTATCATCCATGCGTAACTCAGCTCTTTTTTTGCCAAGGGAAAGGAGTCACTTAAAGCTATCATTTCTAAGTAAGCATTATTCACTGCCCCCTATTGTGTTAACTTCAAAATAGCCTAGTACTTCAGCGATTGGTTAGGTAGAGTCTCCCCTAAATTCCCATAGTAGCCTTCTTGGTGACCTCTTTGGTATTGGCCTAACTAGCCACAGTTTAAAGAAAAGTAAAATCTAATTCACATACTAAAATATTCACCATTTTAAAGTGTGCAAGCTGGTGGTCTTTAGTATATTCACAGAGTAGTGTAGTTGTGGCAACTATTTAATCTCTAGTATTTATAACTTGTACCCATTAGCAGTCAGTCTTCATCCCCTCCAGTCTTTTGAAGCAGTCGTCTACTTTCTGTATCATTGGGTTTGCTTATTCTGAATATATTTCCCATAAAAAGAATAATGCAGTATGTGGCCTTTTGTTTTAAAGATTCATCATGTTGCAGCATGAATCATTCTTTTTTCTTTAAGCATAATAATATTCTAGTCTATGGACGTGTTGCATTTTATTTGTCCCTTCATCTGTTGATGGACATTTGTGTTGTTTCACTTTCTGGCTTTTATGAACAGGGCTGCTATAAGCATTCAACTACTAGTTTGTCTATGGACATATGTTTTCAATTCTCTTGGATATATATGTAGAGTTAGAATTTCTGGGCCATATGGTAACTTTATGTGTAACTTTTTGAGGGACTGCCAGACTGTTTTCAAAAGTGCCTGCACTATTTCACTTTCTGACCAACAGTGCATGAATTTATATTTCTCCACATTATTGCCAATACTTATTATAGTTTGTCCTTTCAATTATAATTAGAATTTGTGAAGTAAGTTTTCAGTACCATTATGATGTGTAATAACCCCCAAGACCATTGATGTTGAATATGTTTATCATCTATTTGTACATCTCTGAAAAAAATTCTATTGAAATACTTTGTCCATTTTTTCAGAGTTACTGGATTTTTTTTTTTTTTTTACTGTTGAGTTATAATAGTTCTTTATATATTCTGGATACTAGCCCCTAATCAGATGTATGGTTTGCAAATATTTTCTCCCATCCTATGAGTTTCATTCTATGACTTTTTAATTTTGTTCTCTGAAACACCAAAGTTTTAAAATTTAATGAGGACAATTTCATCTTTTTTCCTTTGGTTGTTTTTGGTGTCATATCTAAGAATTCACTGCTTGATCCAAGGTTACCCACTTTTATACTGATGGTTTCTTCTAAATAAGTTATACTTTTAACTCTTACATTTAGATCTTTGATCCATTTTTAGCTAAATTTTTTTAAAGTGCTATGATGAATGATCACAACTTTTTTCTTTTGCATGTGGATATCTAGTTGTCTTCAGCACTGTAAGTTGTCAAAAATTTTCTTTCCTCACTGAATTATCTTGGCACCCTTGTCAAAATTTAATTGACCTTAAATATACAGGGTAATTGTACTCACAATTTTATCCCATTGATCTATATATCTAGCCCTACAGCAGTTCCACAAAGCCTTGATGAATGTAGACTTACAGAAAGCTTTGAAATTGGGAAGCATGAGTCTTCAAACTTTGTTTTTGCTTTTCATGATTGTTTTGTTTATTCTGAGTCCCTGCATTTCTATGTGAATTTCAAGATTTTGAGAGGATTTTGTTGAATCTGTAGATGAATGTGGGGAGTATTGCCATTTTAACAAGTCTTCCACTTTATAAGCATCGGATATTGCTTCATTTATTCAAATCTTTTAAAATTTCTTTATAGTTTTCATTGTACAAGTCTTAACTTATTTTCTTATTTTCATACCTAAGTATTTTATTATTTTTTATTTGCAGCATATATTTAACTATGTAGACAGCACTTACAAAACTCTACAAGTAAACATCTTGTAGAAAATGGATAACAAAAGTAAGCAGGCCAACCAAACGCATGCTCTCTCACACTGACACACATACAGACACACACAAATATATGACCAATTTTTTTTTTTTCACAGTCCAACACCTGCAGTAGCCAAAGAAATGCTACTTTAAAAAATTAGATGTCATTTTTTTCACCAGTCAAGTTGGCAAAGTTTGGAAGTATTGTTTACAGAATAGTAAGTTTTTTTTTTTAATCAACCTAAAAAATAAAACATTCATTTAAAATAATGATCATATAGCAAGGAAATACACCAAAAAATTAAACCAGTGTTTTGGCTACACACATCTGTGTGGTTAACAGTGAATTTAATTTTCTTCAATTTGCTTATAATTTAAATGAAAATAAAAAGAAGACCAAACCTCCCTCTAAGGTGCAATGGGGAACCACAGACCCTGGCATCTTTGTTTATACCTTGGTCCCAGCTGCATGTGGCAGCCTTCCTAATGCTGTGCTTTGTAGTCTTGGCTTTCCTTTCGGTCTGTGAGTCCCTGATTTGGGTTCGGACACGACTGAAGCGACTTAGCAGCAGCAGCAGTAGCAACTTGAGTTCACTCATACTTTGATACTCCCCAGAGCTCACCACCCTGGCAGCTCTCTGCTGCCCTCAACTGCCACCAGTAGACAACCATCATGTCAGTCCAGCGGGACCCGGTTTACACCGGGCCCTTGCCTTCTTCTGAAGACAGCTTTTGCACTTGCTTAGATCTAAAAGTCCATTATACAAATTCTTGTTTAGATGACGTAGTTGGGAAAAACAAACAGAATTCACAGATCATTTGCTCTTTGCACCACCAAGCTCAAAAAACCTCCAATAACTATTTGTCTGTCTTCAGCTGGAAGATAATTGCCCAACACCAAATTGTAAAGATCTGTGTTTTTATTTTTTTTCTTTCTGCATCAGTTTCCCATTTATGATCACCCCGTTTATGACCACCCCTGCTCAGCTTTCATAAATGGATCCTTCACTCATGGAATACCTACTGTGTGACTGGATCTGAGTTGTAGGACCCCAGATGAATATTTTATCAGCAAGTGCTCTAGACTAGCACTGTTCATTAGAACTTTCTGCAGTGAAGGAAAGGTTCTCTATCTGTTCTATTTCAAGAATGTAGCTACCAGCCACATATGGCTATTGACCACTTGAAGTATGACTAGTGTGACTTGGGAACTGAAATTTTATTTAAAAATTTAAATTTTCATCATATATTTTAATGGTTTTATATTATTTTTGACACCAGTATAAATAGAATTTCTCATTATTTGTGTATAGAAATACAATTAATTTTTGTATAATGATCTTGTATTCTGCTACCTTGCCAGACTTCTTTGTTAGCTTAGTAATTGTGGATTCCTTGGTACTTTTGATATATTAACATAAAATTATGGTACCTTCAATTATAAATGAAATTACTTATTTCTTTTCAGTCTGAATGTCTTTTATCTTCTTGTCAAGTTTCCCAGGCTAGAACTTCAGTACAGTGTTGAATAAAAGTGGTGAAAGCAGGCATCCTTGTCGAGTTCCTGATTTTAGAGTGAAAGCTTTTAAACTTTCATCATTTAGTCTCAATTAGCTGTGATTTATTATTTATTTTGAGGTGATAGATATCCATTATTAGGGTGAGGGAATTTTCTCCTATTCCTAGTTTGGTAGGTATATTTATCATGAAGAGTCTTGGTTTTTGTCAAATGCTTCTTTCTCTAATCATGTGGAACGTGTTGTATATTCTATTACTATCCTATTACTCTGGTTTATTACATTGATGGAGTTTATATGTTGAACCAAACTTGCATTTCTGGCATAACCCCACATAGACATGATGTATAATTCTTTTCACATGTTGCTGACATACTGTTTGCTAGAATTTTGTTGAGGACTTTTATGTCTATATTTTTTGGAGGGAAGATTATTGATCTAAAGTTTTACTGTATTGTTTTGATCAGGCTTTGGTATTTGAGTAATAATAGGTTGTATAGAATGAGTCATGAAGTATAACTTCATCTTCTACTTTTTGCACACAGTTGTTTCAGTTCAGTTCAGTCACTCAGTCATGAACGACTCCTTGCGACCCCCTTGCCAGACCTCCCTGTCCATCACCAACTCCCAGAGTCCACCCAAACCCATGTCCATCGAGTTGATGATGCCATCCAGCCATCTCATCCTCGGTCGTCCCCTTCTCCTCCTGCCCCCAATCCCTCCCAGCATCAGGGTCTTTTCCAATGAGCTAGCTCTTCGCATTGGGTGGCCAAAGTACTAGAGTTTCAGCTTCTGCAGCAGTCCTTCCAATGAATACCCAGGACTGATCACCCCTAGGATGGACTGGTTGGATCTCCTTGCAGTCCAAGGAACTCTCAAGAGTCTTCTCCAACACCACAGTTCAAAAACATCAATTCTTCAGTGTTCAGCTTCCTTTATATTCCAACTCTTATATCCATACATGACCACTGGAAAAAACATAGCCTTGACTAGATGGACCTTTGTTGGTAAAGTAATGTCTCTGCTTTTCAATATGCTGCCTGGGTTGGTCATAACGTTCCCTCCAAGCAGTAAGGGTCTTTTAATTTCATAGCTGTAATCACCATCTGCAGTGATTTTGGAGCCCAGAAAAATAAAGTCAGCCACTTTTTCCACATATATCTGCCATGAAGTGATGGGACCAGATGCCATGATCTTTGTTTTCTGAATGTTGAGCTTTAAGCCAACTTTTGCACTCTCCTCTTTCACTTTCATCAAGAGGCTGTTTAGTTCCTTTTCACTTTCTGCCATAAGGGAGGTGTCATTGCATATCTGAAGTTATTGATGTTTCTCCCGGCAATATTGATTCCAGCTTGTGCTTATTCCAGCCCAGCGTTTCTCATGATGTACTCTGCATATAAGTTAAATAAGCAGGGTGACAATATACAGCCTTGACGTACTCCTTTTCCTATTTGGAACCAGTCTGTTGTTCCATGTCCAGTTCTCACTGTTGCTTCTCGACCTGCATATAGGTTTCTCAAGAGGCACGTCAGGAGGTCTGGTATTCCCATCTCTTGAAGAATTTCCCACAGTTTATTGTGATCCACACAGTCAAAGCCTTTGACATAGTCAATAGAGTAGAAATAGATGTTTTCTGGAACTGTCTTACTTTTTCCACAATCCAGGGAATGTTGGCCATTTGATCTCTGGTTCCTCTGCCTTTTCTAAAACCAGCTTGAACATCAGGGAGTTCACAGTTCACATATTCCTGAAGCCTGGCTTGCTGAATTTTGAGTATTACTTTACTAGCATATGAGATGAGTGCAGTTGTGCGGTAGGTTGAGCATTCTTTGGCATTGCCTTTTTTTGGGATTGGAATGAAAACTTTTCCAGTCCTGTGGCCACTGCTGAGTTTTCCAAATGTGCTGGCGTATAGAGTGCAGCACTTTTACAGCATCATCTTTCCGAATCTGAAGTAGCTCACCTGGAATTCCATCACCTCCACTAGCTTTGTTCATAGTGATGCTACCTAAGGCCCACGTGACTTCACATTCCAGGATGTCTGGCTCTAGGTGAGTGATAACTCCATCGTGATTATCTGGGTCATGAAGATCTTTTTGTATAGTTCTTCTGTGTATTCTTGCATCCTTTTCTTAATATCTTTCTGCTTCTGTTTGGTCCCTACCATTTCTGTCCTTTATTGAGCCCATAATTGCATGAAATGTTCCCTTGATATCTCTAATTTTCTTGAAGAGATCTCTAGTCTTTCCCATTCTATTGTTTTCCTCTCTTTCTTTGCATTGATTGCTGAGGAAGGCTTTCTTATCTCTCTTTGGTATTCTTTGGAATTCTGCATTCAAATGGGTATATCTTTCCTTTTCTCCTTTGTTTTTCACTACCCTTTTTTCACAGCTATTTGTAAGGCCTCTTCAGACAGCCATTTTGCTTTTTTGCATTTCTTTTTTTTGGGGATGGTCTTGACAATTGTTTATAACAGTTTTATTTATAATGTCCAAAATTTGGATATAACCTTCATTAGAAAGATGAAGAAACATACTCTGGTACACATATATTGTTGTTGCTCTTTAGTTTTAAGTTGTGTCCAACTGTTTTGCTGCCCCATGGACTGTAGCCCACCAGGTTCCTCTGTCCATGGGATTTCCCAGAAAAGAAGGCTGGAGTGGATTGCTGTTTCCTTCTCTAGGGGATTTTCCTGACCCAGGGATGTAACCTGCATCTCCTGCATTGGCAAGCAGATTCTTTACAGCAGAACCACCAGGGAATCCCTGGTGCACATATACAATATAATATTATTCACCTACAAAAAGAAATGAGGCATCAAGCCGTGAGATCACATGGAGAAAACCTAAGTATATGAAGCCAACTGAAAAAGGCTACATATTGCTTGATTCTAATGATAAGACATTTTTAGGAAAAGAAAAACTGTGGAGACAGTAAAAAGATCACTGGTTGCCAGAGGTTCAAGGGGTGAGAGGGAAGGAGGAATAGGTGGAGCCCGGGGTAATGTTAGGACAGTGATAAATACATGACATTATGTACTTGTCAAAACACATAGAACAGTATGACACAAAAAGGCGACCCTAAGGTGAATTATAAACTCTAGTTAGTAATATATGAGCATTAGTTCATCAGATTAGCAAATGAAGATGTTAGTAATAGAAGAAACTATTTGTGAGTGAGCAATAGAAATTCTATTTACTTTCTCCTCAAATTTTTGGTAAATCAAACTGTTCTAAAAATCAAGTATACTAATATTAATATATTATAGTCTAATTCAGTTAAAACCAACTTAATCACAGTAGCATTAAAGTGTGCCTACATTCCTATTCCCTCTTCCATACTTACTGTTATTACATGTAAATGAAATTACATCTTCATAAATTATAAGCTCACCTACAAGGATTTGTAATTATTTCTTTATTTGCTGTTATTTTTAAAAAGATCAGCAAAAAGGAAAAAAAATGCATTATCAAAAAATGTAACATTTATACTGTATTTTTATATTTATCTATGTTATCAGTGTTCTTTTTCATGTGCCTTCAGATTATAGGTGGTAGCTTAGCACCAGGCTAGGTACCCCCTGGTAACTTGAATGCATTTCACCCTGAAAGGTTAATTCATCTCAGTCTGAAGAAGTTATTGTGCTCATGGTTCAAGAAATCTTCCTAGTAATATAATGAAATCAGCTCTAGGTGTCTCTGCCACAAATTCCAGAAGAGTTCTTCCATGTCAATAAACTCTTCCTTGTCCTGCCATATATTCCACCTTCTCAGGCACAGGTTCTTCAAGGTGCTAATTCAACTCTCAGGATTTATAGCCTCTTTAGCCAGATATTTCAACTCTTTGGGTACATGTGCTATTTCCCCATAGGTAATAACTTATTTCCATGTGTAGATTATGCTGTAATATAAAGCTTATTATCAACATCTAACTGTAGTAATGAGGGAAGGCACAGGCAGACCACGAGGACAAGCATTATCTTCTCTTAAAGCAGTATGAGTTGAGGTATTCAAAATATCTTCATGTGTGGAAAGCCTTCTCTGCTCTTGGAAAGAAAATAATATGCTTCTCTTGATCTAGAAAATTTAGAGAGATTTTGCACACTCAGTATTGGTAGGCTTATTTACCCAGAAGTCAAACTTCATCTCAGATTTCCCTATTTCCGTATCGAGGTCCTGACTTTGACATAGGAATATCATAGGGTGAACATGAATCTGTCTCCTCTGCAGTTCAGTCATACTCAAAACCAGATTCTGGGCTTGATTTTCAACATGTCCCTCCCTATGGCTGTGAGGTTAGGATCTCTAAAACTACTTTACAATTCATTTGCTTTTCATTGTTGTTGTTCAGTTGTCAACTCATGGCTGACTCTTTGTGACTCCATGAACTGCAGCACTCCAGGCTTCTCTGTTGATCCTTATCTCCCATGGTTTGCTCAAACTCATGTCTGTTGAGACAGGGAAGTATTCCAACCATCTTATCCTCTGTCATCCCCTTTCTCCTTTTGCCTTCAATCTTTCCCAGTATCAGGTTCTTTCCCAGTGAGCTGGTTCTTTGCATCAGGTGCCCAAAGCATTGGAGCTTCAGCTTCAGCATCAGTCCTTCCAATGAATATTCTGAAATGATTTCCTTTAGGATTGGTTTGTTTTATGTCCTGGCAGTCCATGGGACTCTCGAGTCTTCTCTGGCACCACAGTTTGAAAGTGCCAATTTTTCAAAGCTCAGTTTTCTTTATGGTCCAACTCCCACACCCATATATAACTACTGGAAGAACCATAGCTTTGACTACTCGGGTTTTTGTTGGCAAAATGATGTCTCTGCTTTTTAATACACTGTCTAGGCTTGTCATAGCTATTCTTACAAGGAGCAAGAGTCTTTTAATTCTGCGGCTGCAATCACCATCTGCACTCATTTTGGAACCCAAAAAAAGTGATATCTGACACTGTTTACACTGTTTCCCCATCTATTTGCCATGAAGTGATGGGACCAGATGCCATGATCTTAGTTTTTTGAATGTTAAGCTTTAAGCCAGGTTTTACACGCTCCTCTTTCACTTTCATCAAGAGGCTCTTCAGTTCCTCTTCACATTCTGCTGTAAGGGTGGTGTCATCTGAGGTTATTGATATTTCTCCCTGCAATTTTGATTCCAGCTTGTGCTTCATCCAGCCCAGCATTTCACATGATGTACTCTGCATAAGCAGGGTGACAATATACAGCCTTGATGTACCCGTTTCCATTTTTTATACCAGTCCATTGCTCCATGTCTGGTTCTCACTGTTGCTTCTTGTTTCTCAGGAGGCAGGTAAGGTAATTTGTTACTCCCATTTCTTTGAGATGCTTGTCATAATCATGGATTAAAGCAATAGTTTATAGCCTTCTTGTTTTTCCAAAACCTCCAGTATCATTCAGTTCAGTTCAGTCGCTCAGTCGTGTCCAACTCTTTGCGACCCCATGAATCGCAGTACGCCAAAAGAAGCCAAGTCACTTCTGTTACTCACTAGGAAGTTTTAGCCTCCAAGAAACTTGGGCATGAAGTAATATTTAAGTCTAATGCTTTACTGGGGCTACCCTGGTGGTACAGTGGTAAAGAAATTGCCTGCCAACGCAGGAGATGCCAGTTCCATCCCTGGATCAGAAAGAACCCCTGGAGAAATGGCAACCCAGTCCAGTATTCTTTCCTGGAAAACCCCATGGACAGGAGGAGCCTGGTTGGCTATAGTCCATGGGGTCATAAAAGAGTCAGACATGACTTAGGGTGTAAATAACAATGCTATAGAGGGGTGTGCCGCACCCAAGGCAGTGAAACTGATGGGAAAGGTCTAAACGCAGAGCAAGAAAGGAAAGAAAAAGATGCAGGCACTACTTTGCAAGAACAGTATTCTAGCCTTGCAGGAAATCTTGGACAGATAATACACAAACTACATATCAGAACAAATCACAAGAAGGATAAATAAAAATATGTCTTCCATACCTCCCCTGTTTCTTATTCCCCACTGATTAACATTTGTTTTCTGGAATTTTTAAAACTTCTTAGAGGTTTTATGAACTACCCCTTTTAGAAAAACTGTCAATTATCATATTTAGCTTTAAATTCTCTACCAGTAATATTCATCCTAAGTCCCATCTGGGATTGTTCAATGAAAGGAGTGCAAATTGCCTCTTTTGAAAAATAAGTTATCTTTTATTTAAAAAAATGTAACATTTTAGTTCTGAAAAACATTTTCACATACCAATTGACACCTCTAAATTTATAGTTGTAAATTTCAACTGAGCTGCATTTATACCATAATATACTTTAATATATTAGATTTTATGTCTCATACTATACAGTTTAATGTATACTACAGATATATTTATATATGTGAAAACATATTAATCAAAGGTAAAAATATCACACTATATACATTTAGTTATTCATAAAATTTTGAAATTTACTCATATTTTTAAGAACCTGCAAGACACATTATTATTTTACCTGATTTTAAAAATAATGCTTTTAATCTTTTTGAAAAAATAATAGCAAATCATTTTTAGTATGGATGGTTGAACTTCATCATGTGTTTTACTACACAGGTAGAGATTATGGATTTAGTTTGCTGACATTTTGTTTAGAAGTTTTCTGATTTAATGACTTTACTGAATATGTTTAAGTAAAAGGAGTTTTAAAAATTAACACAAATAAAAGTATCTTTATTGTTTTGTGCTATCCTTTTCAGGTTCTGATATCAAGATTTTTCAACTTCATGAAAGGAGTTGAGTAATTTCTTTTTTATATATAAATAAATAGTTTGGTAAGATTGGAAACATAGGTTCTATACATAATTAGTAAAAGGCAATGACAAATTATCTGGAAACTATAGAATTAAAATTTTCTTTTACCTGAATAAAATTTTCTATCCATAAGATGCAGTTATTATCAGCAAAGAATAAAGCTGTGCAATTTTGATTAGAGAAACTGAAATATTATGAATTTAGTTTGACTTAAATATTGTGCTGAAGTGCAATGTTCATGAGATAAACACAATTTATGATTTTTCAACTTTAGATATATTTTGTTGGTACGTATTCTCTACTGACAGTTCTTTCTCTGTCGAATTAAAACGTTTTAATAGCATAGTTTTAGAAATGGAGAGGGAGCTACCCATGTGAACAAACACAACACCTCCCATAATCTATTGAACATTTTAGTAGGAAATATCACCATGACTATTTTTAACTTATTCATTAAAGTGTTTGTTTTATTGATAATTGTTTCAATCAGCAGTGAATTTCATGTCATTTTTTATGTTATAAAGTTTGCATCAGTCTTGTGAATTGTAGTATATGAATTATCAGCATACTATGGTATACAATTTTTGTGTTTTCTAAACTCTGTTTATAATATTGTATGATTAATGTGGTAAAACTTCCACTTTTTATTTCTTTATTCAGTCAGCTCGGTTCAGTCACTCAGTAGTGTCCGACTCTTTGTGACTCCATGAATCGCAGCACGCCAGACCTCCCTGTCCATCACCAACTCCTGGAATTCACTCAGACTCACGTCCATCGAGTCAGTGATGCCATCCAGCCATCTCATCCTCTGTTGTCCCCTTCTCCTCCTGCCCCCAATCCCTCCCAGCATCAGAGTCTTTTCCAATGAGTCAACTCTTCACATGAGGTGGCCAAAGTACTGGAGTTTCAGCTTCAGCATCATTCCCTCCAAAGAAATCCCAGGGTTGATCTCCTTCAGAATGGACTGGTTGGATCTCCTCGCAGTCCAAGGGACTCTCAAGAGTCTTCTCCAACACCACATTCAAAAGCATCAATTCTTCGGCACTCAGCTTTCTTCACAGTCCAATTCTCACATCCATACATGACCACTGCAAAAACCATAGCCTTGACTAGACAGACCTTAGTTGGCAAAGTAATGTCTCTGCTTTTCAATATGCTATCTAGGTTGGTCATAACTTTCCTTCCAAAGAGTAAGCGTCTTTTAATTTCATGGCTGCAGTCACCATCTGCAGTGATTTTGGAGCCCCCAAAAATAAAGTCTGACACTGTTTCCACTGTTTCCCCATCTATTTCCCATGAAGTGATGGGACCGGATGCCATGATCTTTGTTTTCTGAATGTTGAGCTTTAAGCCAACTTTTTCACTCTCCTCTTTCACTTTCATCAAGAGGCTTTTTAGTTCCTCTTCACTTTCTGCCATAAGGGTGGTGTCATCTGCATATCTGAGGTTATTGATATTTCTCCTGGCAATCTTGATTCCAGCTTGTGCTTCTTCCAGCCCATCATTTCTCATGATGTACTCTGCATATAAGTTAAATAAGCAGGGTGACACTATACAGCCTTGATGTACTCCTTTTCCTATTTGGAACCAGTCTGTTGTTCCATGTCCAGTTCTAACTGTTGCTTCCTGACCTGCATATAGGTTTCTCAAGAGGCATGTCAGGTGGTCTGGTATTCCCATATCTTTCAGAATTTTCCACAGTTGATTGTGATCCACACAGTCAAAGGCTTTGGCATAGTCAATAAAGCAGAAACAGATGTTTAGAAAGTGTAAATCCATATTCTGATCCAGGGAATAATATTTTCATGTAAAAGCTGTATATCTACTCTAAAACCTCTAAAATTGGAAAAAAACTCTTAAAAACTTCACGTGAAACTAAACGACTCAGAGCTGTTTGGCAGATGATGTAAATGGGTGAGAAAATGCAAAACAAGTTAACCTGTAGAACAAACTGACCTATAAATTGTTCTGCAAGTTAACACTGCATCAGCTTTAAGGGTGTTTAATATAATGACTTGTATTTGAAATAAGAGTTGTTCCTCAGTCACTTGAACCTTCCAGTCAAGTCTCATACATTTTGATGAACAATAAAGAGGATGACTGCACAAAGGATTCTCAGTCACTGCTGCAAGAAACTGAACCAAGTGGACCAGTTATCATAGCTGCCTCATCCCTAGTCATCACTCCCTTGTGGTGGGAATGGAATATGAGATTCACATGGTCTTTATAAGGCCCTAAAACCTCCTGGACATATAGAGTACGGGAGATGAGAAGGGGTGAAGAGAACAAGGGTTGGAGGACAGAAGTATGTGAGTACATGCTCCCGCTTTCAGTGGGATTAGGACGGGATACCATTTGAGCCGTTCAGAGTTGCCACAAGGTCCTCTTCATCTCACTTGGTACTTCAGGACCTGGAACATTCAACCCATAGGCAGTGCATATATATTTAGTTTCTTCATGTACTGGATGCCAGCCAAGGCATAATTGGCTGATTAAATTTGGCATTTTGTTGATTCTGTGAAGATAGCTTGAAGCTGTCTGAGTTTTGCAACTTTAGAGCTCTCTTGGCACGTGCAGATTGTGTCTCTTTAGCTTCCACTGTTGTTCATTGTTCAGTTGCTAAGTCATTTTTGACACTTTGCCACCCCATGTACTGCTGCACACCTGGTTTCCCTGTCCTTCACCATTTCCTAGAGTTTGCTTAAATTCGTGTCCATTGTGTTGATGATGCCATCCAGCCATTTTATCCTATGTCATCACTTTCTCCTCTTACCCTCAATCTTTTCCAGCATCAGGATCTTTTCCAATGAGTCGGCTCTTTGCATCAAGTGACAAAAGTGTTGGAGCTTCAGCATCAGTCTTTTCAATGAATATTCAGAGTTGATTTCCTTTAGGATGCCTGGTTTGATGTCCTTGCTGGCCAAGGGACTCTGAAGAGTCTTATCCAGTACCACAAATCAAAAGCATCAATTTTCCACTGCCCAGCCTTCTTTATTTCCAACTCTCACATCTGTACATGACTACTGGAACAACCATAGCTTTGACTATAGGTAACTTTTTTGCAAAGTGATGTCTCTGCTTTTTAATATGTTGTCTAGGTTTGTCATAGCTTTTCTTTCTAAGCAGAAAGCATCTTTTAATTTAGAGGCCACAGTCACTTGAAAATGTTTATTTCAATATAGGATGTTCCTTAAAAATTCAAAGATTTCATCTGCAGGTGGCCAATCTTCCAATATTCAGGAAATATCACAGATTAAAAGTATAACCTTGCTTTTAAGGATCTGTTTGAAAACAATTTGGTTATAAACTTGACTTTCTTTTCAGTGATTACAGTCTGAATATTGTTTATTGATTTACAGTAGCTGCTAATATTTAGAGAATTTTGTGCTTATACTCAGGCCATTTAAATTGTGACCCTTTAAAAAGTAATTCAAAAGCAATATCACAATAAGTTTTATGCAAATTCAGCTGTATCTACTATTTACCAGGTCTGTGAACTTGGATAATTATTCACCTTTCTGTGTCTCATTTACTTCTGTAAGATGGAAGTAAGAATACCTTAAGTGTGATTGTGAGAATTTTAGGAGATAATGTCACATAGAAAGTGGTAAATAAATTATGATTTTCATTTTCTCTATGTACATATAGAAATAGAATCTTCTGGTGCTCAATATAAGCACTTTTTTAGAAAGTGTGGAAGAATATTTCAATAGATATGATAAACTATTTATTAAGTATTATGGGATGTATCTCAATTCAGACATCTCAAAATCAGACAATAGCTATAGGTTATCATTGCTTCCAGAGTTTCACAATTAAGTATGACCAAATGGTGCCATTATTTGGCAAACAATCAGATAATTCATGCAATTCCTCATATATATCTATGCATTATTTTGGTAGGAAGAACATGATCTATCAGTTCTTGAAATGAAGATCTACTGATGAAGTTTGGTATTTCACATTTATTTTGAAATAATAGTCTATGAATAAAGACATTCACACAAAACATAATTCATGCTTATGATACATCTTCTATGATTGTAATTTCTCTCTTTTTTCTTTATCATCTTCCAAAATCTCTTCTTCCACTGAAGTTGAGTCTGTTTATAAGTAACATATTTGCAGTATATCCCTCATAGAAAAGAATTCATTGGGATATTGTAATATAACATTTTCAAGTAAATTATTAAAATTTTAATGCATGTATTATCATCTTTTTTATCTTAGTTTACCAGATTATAGATACAAAGCAGCAATGTTCCTGCTATTTAGAGTCAGGGTATGGAAGTTGATATCCCCACTGGTGCTGCTGCTGCTACTGCTACTAAGTCGTTTCAGTCGTGTCCGACTCTGTACGACCCCATAGATGGCCTCCTACCAGGCTCCTCTGTCCCTGGGATTCTCCAGGCAAGAACACTGGAGTGGGTTGCCATTTCCTTCTCCAAGGAAAAAGGAAAATATCTACTGAGGTAGATATCCCCACTACCTCAGTTAATTCACTCCTCCTTTATCCGTTCTCTGATTGTATATTTAGATACGTTGGTGTGATAATTTTAATCCCTCATTTCAACTGGACCTGGATGTCTTTTTTGTTACTCTTTTTCATTCTGTTTTACTTATTTAAGTTTTATTCCAAAAGTATAAGTGGCTCTATAATAGGAAATTTATCATTTGAATTTATCTCATCAAAAGATCTCAGAGAAAAATCAAATGATCAGCTGGAGAGATATGCAGAAGACATTTTATAAAATTAAAATTCATTCTTGATCCAAAATCGTAGTCAGCTAAGCATAGGACATACATTCTTAACTTGATCACACATACTTAACTTGAGTATATACTGGAAAGTAGCAGCCAGCATTACAATGAAGTACAATTTGTTATGTATTCCCCTTTACCAGAAATAGGAAATTAAGTCCTCGAACACCATTATTAAAACAGTGGTCAGGACTGCTCTATGCAGCGTGAGAAATCATGAACTGACAGGGAAAAAATTGTCATTATTTGCTTATAGAATAACTGGCTAGCAGAATCAACAATTTCACAGAAATCAGTTTTTTTTCATATATTTAACTGTTGTTTTGATGTACATGTAAAGGGACCTCATAGACCCCTGAAAAAGGAAAATGATAGAAATTAGGGGCATTGCATTAGAATTAGTACCCTACTATACGCGCATGATATTTTAGTTCCTGCAAAGCTTAGGTTTCCCACCCCCCCCCCCGCCACCCAAAACGTATCCATGTTTAAGCATGGAAGAGAATTTAGGTGCAAATTATTTTGACTCTTTAATATTACTAGCAACATACTTTTTATCCTTAATTGATTCTCATGACTTATCAATATGATCATTAAAATAAATAATGTTTTCTTCCTATTTATAGTCTTTTTCCAAGTTATTTTATGTAGTTTACAAATAGTTTTTAATATTGCTTTGATATAGTTTTTTTTTTTTTTACAAATTAAGACTGTAAGGGAATTCAATCATTATTACCTAATCCACTGTATCATCCTTATAAATGTTTAATAGTTTTCCCAACATAAGAAGAAAATCTCTAACTGCCCCACAAGATCCCCAGCCATCACTAACTTCTCTAGCCTTAATTGCATGAGAGTCCTGGTGGCTCTCTGTATTTTTCTTATTTCCATGTTTCCTCCCACTCCAAGGTATCTGCAAGTATGTCTTCTATGCCTGGAACTCTCCATACCCTCCCCAGTTTAACTCTCTACTTTCTTTCAGAACTTGGCCAATTTTTTATTATTATACCTCATGTCCTTTCAAGTTCAAATTACTTAAAATAGGCTCTCATTTCAAAGCACAATATTCCTAAATCACCTACTTCATGATTATCACAGTTGCAATTTTATATTATTTGATTAGTATTTATATCTACTATGTACTATAAGCTTATTTGTTTAAAAGATATGTGAATACATGCATGAACCTAGTTTACATGTTTCGTAGATCACTACTGGTAAGGACACACAGTGTCTCTTTTACCAATAAATTAGTAAAACCATTGCCATTTTATTGTAGGTCTTGGGTATATCACAAGTGAACTGAACTTTTTCATATTTGCACCCAGTTCTAAAATTCTTTAGTAGTAGATGAGCATCCATAAGTGTTAACTATTTTTTTTAAATGTGCTAAAACTTAACTGTAGATTCATTTGGAAGTTATTTGGACTATGGACAATAAGCTTAACTGACCTGATTTAAATGGTAAAGATTTTCAGGTCAGCATATGAATGTCTGATATCTCTCATGAGCTTTGAAATTTTATTCCCCAAAGATTACTAAACACCATTTATTAATATCCCATAGATGCTTTAATTCTATAATTTCCAAAGCCAATATTGTATTTCTTTTATTCCTCTAATTATTACTTTTCTTCATTTCCCTTCTTTACATCCTCACTGTGACTGTTGCATAGTTGCCCTTTTCCATTTTACCTGACTTATTCTAAAAACCTTGCAACAGATAATTTCTGAGCTTTTTTCCTCCCTGCCCCATGACTACTGAAAGTTATAACATGCTCCCATCAGTAAAGTGGGTTGTTAAAGCAGTATTTACAATAAAAGATGTCTCACTGGGATAGAAAAGGAACACACTAAACACCCACACATACAGCTTTAGAAAAGTCTCACTTGGATATTCATAAATATATCATAAAGAAATATCTACCATTATGAGCAGGGAGCGGCTTCCCCAGTGGCTCAGAAGTAAAGAATCTGCAAGCAGTGCAGGAGACAAACATTCAATCCCTGGGTCAAAAAGATTCCCTGGAGAAGATAATGGCAATCCACACCAATATTTGCCTGGGAAGTCCCATGGACAGAGGAGCCTGGCGGGCTATAGTCCATGGGGTTGCAAAAGCACTGGGTGTGACTTACTGACCAAACAACAGCAATGCGTAAGGAACAAAGAACTGAACATGTGATGACTTAAACAGGTGTTTGCATTTTGTTTTTAACATAAGAATCTTGGAAGAGAGCTTCTGTAAACTACGCAAGAACCTCAGCTCTCAGCAATTTTCTTGGATATTATGGACACACAGTTGTTAGGCCATTTCAGGGGTCACCTTCTTATTCCAGACAGAAAGAATTGGTGAAAGGAAACACAAACAGAATGTCCATTTAATGATGAAAGCCCTCCTAGAAGTCTTGCACAGCCTAATGTTTACATATTACTGGCCTGGACTGTCCGATGTCTTCCACTCATTGCTAGAGAAGCAGGTTCAGTGGGTATAATTTTTATTATCCACTATGGTGGGCTGCCGTCTATGGGGTCACACAGAGTCGAACACGACTGAAGCCACTTAGCAGCAGCAGCAGCAGCAGCAGCAGCATGGTGGATTTAGGAAAAAAGAAAGTGATTAGAAATAAGAACTGAACCGGCTAATTTGTGATATCTGTCGTGTCACTCTAGTGAAATGTGTCTGATTGATGTTGACGACTGCTGAGTGATGGTCTTCATTCCACTCCTGTAACTCACCAGTTCATTTTCCTCACTGCCACCATGGTGTCCTTTCTTTAAAATAATGTAATCATGCACAAACGTACCTAAAATCTTTAGTGGAGCCTTATTTTTAACACAGCAGCAATTTAGAGCACCATGGTTTTAATGGTACATCGATGTGATGATGTGTTAGGCTCACATGTATAGTATGAAAATTTTAGTGAATAGTTTACTTCAGTAAATCAACTTGTGGAGAATAAAAATTGTGGCAGTTCTACATTCTGACTTGCTTATTTTTGGACATGATTTCTTACGCTACCTAGTACAGGACCCACATAGATGAAGTACAAGGAATTACACTAACCTTGGTTCTGCCCACGGCACTGAGTCTTGTACGTAAATATCATCTGTCATAGGTGCCATGCAGAAACATGTGTTGAAAACTGCTAACTTGCAAGAAAACGTTCAAAAAGGTTCATGGGAACCAAAATATTCTTTGCGGCCTGAGACTTACCAATCTTTTCAATAACCCTGCTCCTGCAGGCCCCAGGCTTTTTACTTTCACAGTGCCCTTTGGTCTTTGTGGCCTTGCTTTCTGTTTCAATACATTTTTTTTTCCCTCTGTGTCATGGCATTTCCATAACCTTGTCTAGTCATTTTTAAGAATGACTCTGAGTCATTCTTAACCGTCATTCTTAAAAATGACTCTGAGTCATTCTTAAAACCTCAAGTTAAATGTAATTTCTTTCACAAGCTCTTGACCTCTCAAGTCATAGGTAAATTCTTTTCCTGTCTCTCCCAGGATACCTTATTCATACCGCTGTAAAAGGTTTCAATTAAATTATGTTATGCTTCCCCTCTTTTGACTGTGAAATCTAATGAAAGTTACAAACTATGTTCTATTAATCCATATATTTTAACCACTAATATTTTCTGGCACATAACAGGTGCTTAATCATTTATTCATCCAGTAAACATTTATTAAATCAAAACAAGAAATCTTTATTTTAAAAACCATTTTATTGTGATACTAAATAAGGAATTAACCCTTTAGAATTTCAAAGCTAAATTTTAGTTGTTGCCAAAATTTAGAACAGTTTATAAATGGCTTGATTACAGAGAGCAACACTAACAGTATACAGTTCCCATGTTGCTTCTCTATTCAAGGTACTATAAAAATAACTTCCACTGAATCATTTGTTGACCTAAGTATTTATAATATTGCCACTTGGAAGCTACATAATATCTGAGCTATTAACAGAAAAAAATCTTTATAAAATATAGAAAAAAGATATTTTAAACGTATAAAATATATATAGAAAATATATAAAATCTGTATAACATAAAAATTATATATGTATTATATATAATATATATAAAATCTTCACAATGTATATTCTAAATATCTTACAATTTTATTTGTCAATTATACCTATTAAGGGCTTCTCTGTGGCTCAGACAGTAAAGCGTCTACCTACAATGCCGTTCGATCCCTGGGTCCGGAAGATCCCCTGGAGAAGGAAATGGCAACCCACTCCAGTACTGATGCCTGGAGAATCCCATGGACTGAGGACCCTGGTGGGCTATAGTCCATGGGGTCACAAAGGGTTGGACAGGATTGAGTGACTTCGCTTTCACTTTTATACCTATTAAAGCTGAAAAAAAAAAAAAAGCCCAGGAAATTTTTATGCACATTGAAGCTTAAGAAATGCTGCTTTATTTCACATGCTGAGATGGAAAAGAGGAAACAACAAAAAGTAATCTGTATCTAAACTTTGTGAAGGATAGTCTAGACTGTTGCTTTCAAAATAAACCTGAGACCATACCAGAGGAAGCAGCAGAAGCCAGGAATGGGGCATGAGCATTCCAGGCAAAAGGATCACACGTAACCATCTTAAGACCAGAAGTTGCACTTTGAACTAAAAAATGGCCAGTTTGTCTGGAACATGAGTGACAAGAAATGTGGTTCAGTTCAGTCTCTCAGTCGTGTCTGACTCTGCAACCCCATGGACTGCAGCACGCCAGGCCTCCTTGTCCATCACCAACTCCCAGAGTTTACCCAAACTTATGTCCATTGAGTTGGTGATGCCATCCAACCATCTCATTCTCTGTCATCCCCTTCTCCTCCTGCCTTCAGTCTTTGCCGGCATCAGGGTTTTTTCCAATGAGGCTGTTTTTTGCATCAGGTGGACAAAGTATTGGAGCTTCAGCTTCAGCATCACTCCTTCCAATGAATACTCAGGACTGATTTCCTTAGCATGGACTAGTTTGATTTCTTTGCAGTCCAAGGGACTTTCAAGAGTTATCTCCAACACCACAGTTCAAAAGCATCAATTTTTTGGCATTCAGCTTTCTTTATAGTCCAATTCTCACATCCATACATGACTACTGGAAAAATCACAGCTTTGATTAGATGGACTTTTGTCATCCATGTACCATCTCTGCTTTTTAATATGCTGTCTAAGTTGATCATAGTTTTCTTCCAAGAAGCAAGTGTCTTTTCATTTCATGGCTGCAGTCACCATCTGCAATGATTTTGGAGCCTCCCCAAAACAGTCTGTCACTGCCTCCATTGTTTCCCCATCTATTTCCCATGAAGTGATGGGACCAGATGTCATGATCTTCATTTTCTGAATGTTGAGTTTTAAGCCAACTTTTTCACTCTCCTCTTTCACTTTCATCAAGAGGCTCTTAGATTCTTCTTTGCTTTCTGCCATAAGAGTGGTGTCATCTGCATATCTGAGGTTATTGATATTTCTCCCAGCAATCTTGATTCCAGGATGTGTTTCAGCTAGCCTGGAATTTCTCATGATGTACTCTGCACATAAGTTAAATAAGCAGGGTGACAGTATACAGACTTGACATACTCTCTATTTGGAACCAGTTTGTTGTTCCATGTCCAGTTCTAACTTGCTTCCTGACCTGCATACAGATTTCTCAGGAGGCAGGTCAGGTGGTCTGGTATTCCCATCTCTTTAAGAATTTTCCACAGTTTGCTGTGATCTACACAGTCAAAATCTTGGGGCATAGTCAATAAAGCATAAGCAGATATTTTCTGGAATTCTCTTGCCTTTTCGATGATCCAGTGGATGTTGGCAATTTGATCTCTGGTTCCCCTGCCTTTCCTAAATCCAGCTTGAATAATTATAGAAATTCTCTATTACTAAACTTTCAAAGTAAGAAGTTACTTAAGTGACTTTAAGAGTTAGCAGAAAGCCCGGGAAATCCTGGAGATTTATCCTACCTCATTTTCCTTGTGACTTTAGCCTTCACTGTGAGAGGGTTATGAAGTGAGTGTATGTAAAGCACATTTTGCAATGAGATCCTCTCCCTTTAAATGGCATCCAGTGTTCCTCAGTGTCTCTGGAAGGTATAGAGAGATGTTCTTTTTTCTCTGTTTATAATTATGCTAAAAAACACATATAATGCAAACTACTCTCAATTCATTTGTAAATGTACAATACAGAATTGTTAACTATCAGCACAATGTTGTAGAGTAGATCTCAAATTTAATCATGTTGTGTAACTGAAACTTTATATCCATTTGACAACTCCCATCTCCCCTCCTCCCACCAGCCAAGCAACCTCCATTCTTTTTTCAGCTTTGAGGAGTTTGACTATTTCAGATACCTAATTATAAGCAGAATCATGGAATGTTTGTCCTTTTGTCACTGACTTATTTCATTGAGTATAATGTCCTCAAGGTTATCTATGTTGCAGCATATTATAGCATTTATTTTTGTATATGGCTGAATAATATTTCACTGTATATATAACCACATTTCTGTTATCCATTCACCAATCAGTCGACATTTAGATTATTTCCACCTAATTTAGCCACTGCGAATAATACTTCAATGAATATGGGAGTGCAAATATTTCTTTGAGATCCTTATGTCAATTATTTAAGATTAATATCCAGAGTGAGTAAGGATTATTGGATTATATGTTCTATTTAAAATTTTTTTAAAAAAACATCTTTCTAGAAGTGACACCATTTTACATAACCACCAATGGTGCACAATGGTTTCCAATTTTTCCGCATCCAATTTAACACTTGTTTTCTGTTTTTGTTTTATATAATATTTATTCTAACAAGTGTGAGATAATATCTCATTGTGGTTTTGATGTGCACTTCTGTGACAATTAGTGATGGAAAGCATATTTTATATACCCATGTGCCACTTGCTTGTGTTCTTTGAAGAACTGTGTATTCAAGTCATTTGAATATTTTTAAAACAGGGTATCTTTTGCTAGTGAGTTGTATTGTTTTCTTATAGTTTTTGAACAATAATGTCTTATCAGATAATGGCTCCGTAGCATGCTTTTCACTCTGATTATTTATTTTTCTCTGCAGAAGACTTTGTTTCTTTTTTATTCAGTTGTGTGTGTATATATATATATATATATATGTTCATACCAAACTCTTAATTTATCTCTCTACTCTCAATCCCATATTCCCCTTTAGTAAGCATAAGTTTATTTTCTATGTCTCTGAGCCTATTTCTGTTTTGTAAATAAGTTAATTTGGATCATTTTTTAGATTCCGTATATAAGTGATACCATACCATATTTGTCATTGTCTGACTTCACTCAATATGATAATCTCTATTCATGTTGCTGCAAATGGCATTATTCCATTGCTTTTTATGGCTAATATTTTATTATATATATGCACCACAGCTTCTTTATCCATTCATATCTGAGGGACATTTAGGTTGCTGCCATGTCCTGGCTATGGTAAAGAGTGCTGCAGTGAACGTTAGTGTGCATGTATCTTTTAGAACGATGGCTTTCTCTGGTTGTATGCCCAGGAGTGGGATTGCAAGGCCATATAGTAGGGCTATTTTCAGCGTTTTACAGAGCCTCCATATTGCTCTCCACAGTGGCTGCACCAATTTACATTCCCACCAACAGTGTAGAGGCGGTCCTTTCTCCCTACAATCTTTCCAGCCTTTTAGGTTTTGATGATGGCCATTCTGATTGGTGTGAGGTGATACCTCATTTTAGTTTTGATTTGTGTTTCTCTAATTATTAGCAATGTCAATAATATTTTTCATGTGCCTTTTGGCCATCTGTATGTCTTCTTTGGAGAAACGTCTATTTAGATTGTCTGCCCATTATGGTGGTTGTTGCTTTTTGACATTAAGCTGTGTGAATTATCCATATATTTTGGACACAGACGTTTTTAAGTTTGTAAATTAATTACTACTGGAAATTTTTCCTTTGTAAACTGGGCTTTTGTTGTCGTATCCAAAAAATCATTGCTCAAAAGAATGCCATTATCATTGTTCTCTCCTATGTTTTATTCTAGGAGTTTTACAATTTTGAATTTTACATTTAAGTATTTCATCTATTTTGAGTTTATTTTTTGTGTATGATTAAGGTACAATTTCATTCTTTCACATGTAGATATCTAGTTTTCTCAGCAGCACTTGTTGAAGAGACTATGCTTTCTCCAGCTTTTATTCTTGGCACACTTGTCAGAGATCAACCTTCTGCATATGTATGGATTTATTTCTGGTCTCTCTGTTGTGTTCTGTTGGTGTATATCTTTATCTAGTACCATAATCCTTTGGTATAGCTTCATGATATGCTTTTAAATTAAGAAGTGAAAGCCTCCAGCTTTGTTGTTCTTTTTCAAGATTATTTTGGCTTTTCTGGGTCCTTTCGGTTTCATATGGATTTTAGGATTTTTTTTTTTTTCTATGACAAGGAAATTTGGAGAGGGACTGCATTGAATCTGTGTATTATTCTGGTTAGTATAGACATTTTAACATTAACTCTAATACTCAAAAAACACAGGATGTCTTCCCTTTATTCAGCTCTTCTTTAACTTCTTCCAGCAATGCTATGTAGTGTTAAGCATACAAGGTTTACACCTTCTTGGCTGAATTTATTCCTAAGTATTTTAATTCATGCCATGCTATTATAAATGGAATTACTTTCTTAATTTGATTTTTGGATAGTTCATTGCTAATGTATAGAAACAAAATTGATTTTTGCATTTTGATTTTGTATTCTGAACTGTCCATGAATTTTGTCGTTGTTGTTGCTGTTAATTCTAATAGGCTTTTTTTTCTTTTCTTGATAGAATCTTTAGGCTCTTCTCTATAAAAATATCTTGTCATAGATCTCTACTGTCAAACATTAGTAATAAGTTTAATTTTTCATTTCTGATTTGGATAACTTTCCTTTTTACTGCCCAATTGCTCTCTCTAGGACTTCTAGTACTATATTCAATATAATTTGCAAGAGTGGTCATCCTTGCCTTATTTCTTTTCTAATTGGAGTATAATGACTTTACAATGCTACGTCAGTTTCTGCTGTACAATGAAGTAAATCAACCATATATATTTGTTTACATACACATATCCCTCTTTCTTAAACCTCCCTCCCCATCCCACTCATCTAGATCATCACAGAGCACCAAGATGAGAGAAAGCTTTCAGTTTTTCACCATTGGTTATATTGCTGCTAAGTCACTTCAGTCGTGTCCGACTCTGTGCGACCCCATAGATGGCAGCCCATCAGGATCCCCCGTCCCTGGGATTCTCCAGGCAAGAACACTGGAGTGGTTGCCATTTCCTTCTCTAATGCATGAAAGCAAAAAGTGAAAGTGAAGCTGCTCAGTCATGTCCCACTCTTCGCGACCCCATGGACTGCAGCCTACCAGGCTCCTCCGTTGATGGGATTTTCCAGGCAAGAGTACTGGAGTGGTTTGCCATGGCCTTCTCCCCATTGATTATATTAGCAGTGAGCTATTCATATATGGCCTTAATTATGTTGATGTACTTCCTTTTTATTCCTACTTGTTGAGATATTTTATCGATAGGTTGTTGATTTTTATTTAAAGCTTTTCTGTATGTTGAGATGATTCAGTTCAGTTCAGTCACTTAATCGTGTCTGACTCTTTGCGACCCCATGAATTGCAGCACACCAGGCCTCCCTGTCCATCACCAACTCCCAGAGTTCACTCAGATTCATGTCCATCGAGTCAGTGATGCCATCCAGCCATCTCATCCTCTGTCATCCCCTTCTCCTCCTGCCCCCAATCCGTCCCAGCATCAGAGTCTTTTCCAATGAGTTAACTCTTCACATGAGGTGGCCAAAGTACTGGAATTTCAGCTTTAGCATCATTCCTTCCAAAGAAATCCAGGGCTGATCTCCTTCAGAATGGACTGGTTGGAACTCCTTGCAGTCCAAGGGACTCTCAAGAGTCTTCTCCAACACCACAGTTCAAAAGCATCAATTCTTCGGTGCTCAGCTTTCTTCACAGTCCAACTCTCACATCCATACATGACTACTGGAGAAAACAGCCTTGACTAGATGGACATTTGTTGGCAAAGTAATGTCTCTGCTTTTCAATATGCTATCTAGGTTGGTCATAACTTTCCTTCCAAGGAGTAAGCGTCTTTTAATTTCATGGCTGCAGTCACCATCTGCAGTGATTTTGGAGCCCCCAAAATAAAGTCTGACACTGTTTCCACTGTTTCCCCATCTATTTCCCATGAAGTGATGGGACCGGGTGCCATGATCTTCGTTTTCTGAATGTTGAGCTCTAAGCCAACTTTTTCCCTCTCCTCTTTCACTTTCATCAAGAGGCTTTTTAAAAAGTTCTTCTTCACTTTCTGCCATAAGGATGGTGTCATCTGCATATCTGAGGTTATTGATATTTCTCCCAGCAATCTTGATTCCAGCTTGTGCTTCCTCCAGCCCAGCAGTTCTCATGATGTACTCTGCATAGAAGTTAAATAAGCAGGGTGACAATATACAGCCTTGACGTACTCCTTTTCCTATTTGGAACCAGTTTGTTGTTCCATATCCAGTTCTAACTGTTGCTTCCTGACCTGCATATAGGTTTCTCAAGAGGCATGTCAGGCAGTCTGGTATTCCCATCTCTTTCAGAATTTTCCACAGTTTATTGTGATCCACACAGTCCAAGGCTTTGGCATAGTCAATAAAGCAGAAATAGATGTTTTTCTGGAACTCTCTTGCTTTTTTGATGATCCAGCGGATGTTGGTAATTTGATCTCTGGTTTCTCTGCCTTTTCTAAAACCAGCTTGAACATCTGGAAGTTCACGGTTCATGTATTGCTGAAGCCTGGCTTGGAGAATTTTGAGCATTACTTTACTAGCGTGTGAGATGAGTGCAATTGTCTAATAATTTGAGCATTCTTTGGCATTGAGATGATCATTTATTCTTTATTTTGTTAATTTATTATGTCATGTAGATTGATTTTCATGCATTAAACCATTCTAGTATCACAGGAATAAATTCCACTTGATCATGTTGTGTGATCTTTTAATTTGCTGTTGAACTTGGTTTGCTGATATTTCGTGGAGGATGTTTACATCTACGTTCGTCTAAGATTTTGGTCTATAACCTTTTTTTTTTTTTCTTGTATCTTTTAATGGCTATGGTGTCAGACTAATGCTGATTGCACAAATATGTTTGGATTTGTTCCTTCCTCTGTACATTTTGAAAAGACTTTGAATAGCATATGCATTGGTTATTCTTTAAATGTTTGGGAGAATTCATCAGGGAAGGCAGCCTCTGGATTTTGTTTTCTGAAAGGTTGTTGTTACTTATCCAGTTTCCTTACTCTTTATTAATCTGCTCACATTTTCTATGGTTACATATGTATAGATTTTGTTTCTAGAAATTTACTCTTTTTTTTCTAGGTTAACTAATTTCCTGGCATGTATTTTTAATAGTAATCTCTTATCCTTTATATTTCTGTGGCATCACAGTTGCAATGCCTTATCCTTCATTTCTGATGTTAGATTTAATTTAGTTGAGTCTTCTCTTTTTTTCCCCCGTAGTCTAGTTAAATGTTGGTTAACTTTTTTGATCTTAAAAAACAACCTCAGCTTTATTGCTATTTTTCTTGATTTTCTCTTTTGTTTACTTCTGCTCTAATCTTTATCATTTCCTATCTTCTGCTAACTTTGGTCTTGGCTTGTTCCTTTTCTGGTTCATTGATGTGTAGAATTAAGTTGTTTATTTAATTTTTTTCTTTTAATGTAGATTTTTTGCAATGAAATTTCCCTTTAGTATTGCTTTGCTATATCACAAATATTTTTATATATTTTCATTTTTGTCTCTAGATATTTTTAATATTCTTTTTGATTTATTCTCTGACTTACTGGTTGTTCAAGTGTGTGTTGGCTAATTTCCACATATTCATAAAATTTTCATTTTTCTTTCTCTTGATTACCAGTTTCATTCCTTTGTAACTGAAAAACATATTTGGTGTAGTATCAGTCTTAAATATATTGATATTTGTTTTGTGATTTAACACGAAGACTCTGATGCGGGGAGGGATTGGGGGTAGGAGGAGAAGGGGACGACAGAGGATGAGATGGCTGAATGGCATCACCGACACGATGGACGTGAGTTTGAGTGAACTCCGGGAGTTGGTGATGGACAGGGAGGCCTGGCATGCTGCAATTCATGGGGTTGCAAAGAGTCAGACACGACTGAGCGACTGAACTGAACTGATTCTGGTCAATTCCATATGTACCTGAGAAGATGATGTATTCTATTGATGTTGTATACAACACTGTGTATATTTGTTAGGTATATATGCTCGTTAGTGTTCAAAGTTTATTTTCTTATTGGTCTTCTGTATGGATGTTCTATTCATTATTGAAAGTGGAGTATTGCAATTTCTACTATTATTGTGTTAATGTTTATTTCTTCCTGCAGTTCATCAAAGTTGCTTTATATACTTAGGTGCTCTGGTCAGTGGAGAAGGAAATGGCAACCCACTCCAGTATTCTTGCCTAGAGAATCTTGTGGACAGAGAAGCCAGTGGGCTGCTGTCCATAGGGTCGGTTGCACAGAGTTGGACACAAATGAAGCAACTTAGCATGCATGCATGCTCTGATAAGTGCATTTACACTTATAATCATTATGTTGTTCTGATAAATTGCTCTTTTTATCATTATATGATGCTTTTGTCTCATGTGACAGTTTTTGATTTAAAGTCTGTTTTGACTGATATATATATGACTACCCTGTACCATTTTGTTTCCCACTTACATGACATATCTCTTTCCATCTGTTTCAATTTCAGCATTACATGGGTCCTTGAATCTAAAGACAGTCTCCTGTAGAGAACCCATGGTTGGATCATTTTTTTTTTATTCATGTAGCTTTGTTGTATGTTTTTAATGGGGAGATTAATCTATTTACATTTAAATTAATTACTGATAGGGAAGGACTCATATTGTCATTCTGTTCATTGTTTTGTGTCTATTTTGTAGCTCTTCTGTTCTTTTTGGCTTTTGCCACCTTTGTTTCTATTTTACTGTTGTTTTTTTTTTTTTGTAGTGACAGGTGTTAGTTCCTTTTTCATTTTATATTTTCTTTATGGTTATCACAGGGTTTACATAAAACATCTTTTGGTATAATAATCTAGTTTAAGGTGATAAAAATTTAAATATCTACATTAACTCTATACTTTTACTCCCCATCTCTGAACCCAGAAACACATTATATTTTTAATGGTATTGATTGCATTTTTTAATATAACTTTATTTATTTTAATTGGAGGCTAATTACTTTACAATATTGTATTGGTTTTGCCATATATCAACATGAATCCGCCACAGGTGTATGCATGTTCCCCATCCTGAACCCCCCTCCCACCTTCCTCCCTATACCATCCCTCCGGGTCATCCCAGTGTACCAGCCCCAAGCATCCTATATCATGCATCGAACCTGGACTGGCGATTCATTTCACATATGATATTATACATGTTTCAATGCCATTCTCCCAAACCATCCCACCCTCGCCCTCTTCCACGGAGTCCAAAAGACTGTTATATACATCTGTGTCTCTTTTGCTGTCTCTCACACAGGGTTATTGTTACCATCTTTCTAAATTCCATATATATGCATTAGTATACTGTATTGGAGTTTTTCTTTCTGGCTTACTTCACTCTGTATAATAGGCTCCAGTTTCATCCACCTCATTAGAACTGATTCAAATGAATTTTTTAATGACTGAGTAATACTCCATTGTGTATATGTATCATAGCTTTCTTATCCATTCGTCTGCTGATGGACATCTAGGTTGCTTCCATGTCCTGGCTATTATAAACATTGCTGCGATGAACATTGGGGTACACGTGTCTCTTTCAATTCTAAACAGACATTTCTCCAAAGAAGATATACAGATGGCTAACAAATACATGAAAACTTGCTCAACATCACTCATTATCAGAGAAATGCAAATCAAAACCACAACGGGGTACCATTTCATGCCAGTCAGAATGGCTGCGATCCAAAAATCTACAAGCAATAAATGCTGGAGAGGGTGTGGAGAAAAGGGAACCCTCTTACACTGTTGGTGAGAATGCAAACTAGTACAGCCACTGTGGAGAACAGTGTGAAGATTCCTTAAAAAACTGGAAGTAGAACTGCCATATGACCCAGCAATCCCACTGCTGAGCATACACACTGAGGGAACCAGAATTGAAAGAGACATGATTACATTTTTATAATAGTAACACATTTATGTTTATAGGTATAGTTATGTTTGGATTTGTCTTTTAACTTCTGTAACATAGAAAGATAATTACACACCATTATTATAGAAGTACAGTGTTCTGTGCCTGTCTATAAATTTATCTTTACCAGTGAACTTTATGTTTTCATTTGCTTCTGTGTGCTGCTATTTAGTGGTACTTATTTCAATTTGAAGAGCTCTCCTTTACAATTAATGTAAGCGAAGTCTACTGGTATGAACTCCCTCAGGTTTTTTTTACCTGCAAAAGTCTTTGTTTCTTTATTTTTGAAGTTTTACTAGATATAATATTCTTGGTTGGCAGTATTTTTCAGCACTTAGAATACATCATCTCATTCCTTTCTGCTGAGAAAGCCAGTTACAGTCTTAAGGGGCTTCCCTTGTATTTGATGTTTCTTTTCTCTTGTTGCTGTGAAAAAAAAATTTTTTTAACTTTTGATATTTTGATAATTTGATTGTAATATGTCTTGGTGTGGACTTCACTGGATTTCTCTTACTTGGTTATATAGGGCTTCTTGAATCTGAATGCCCATTTTCTTCTCCAATTTTGGAAAGTTTTCAGCCATTAAAAAAAAATAAACTTTCTGTTCTTTTCTCTCTCTCCTCTTGTTTTTAGGACTATAAAGTGGGTAGTGACATTCTTAATGGTGTCCCATAAATTCTTAGGTTTTCCTTACTCTTTTTTTTGTTGTTTTTCCTCTTCAAAATTTCAATTGAATATTATAAAAGTCTATTGATTCTTTCTTTTGCTTGATCAGGTCTGCTGTTAAATCTCTCAAGTGAATTTTTCAATACAGAAAATATATTTTTCAGCTTCAAAATTTATTGATCCTTTTTCTTTTTAATTCTAATATTCTATCTATTGAAATTCTAGCTTTGCTTATGTATCATTTGCCTGAACTCATTTCTTTAAGCCTGTTTCTAAGAATTATTTTTTAAAAAATAAGTAATTCACAAATTTCCTTCAGGGTCAAATTCCAGATTTATTTTAATGGACCTTATTTCCCTATTTCCTCATGTTCTTTGTAACTTCTCATTATTGATACCCTCATTTGTGAAAAAAAATACACTATCTTCCTATTTATTGACTAATTTCAAATAGAGAAAGACCTGAACCAATCATCCCATGTAGAAATTTGGGGTATTTTTCAAAACTGTTATGTGATGTTCTTTTTCTTGACTTGTGTATATAGATTCCTAATTAAAGAGATTTTCCAGTATTTTTTTTTTCCTTTAAAGAGCTCATAATCTCTTCTTTTGCTGTCTGCCAGCATATTGGGGATCATCTAAAGAAGCATATTGCCAGCTGTTTTCTCAGCAGTCTCTAGGCATCTGTGTGCATGCTCAGTTGCTCAGTCGTGTCTGACTCTTTGCAACCCCATGGACTGTAGCCCACCAGGCTCCTCTGTCCATGGAATTCTCCAGGCAAGAATACTGGAGTGGTAGCCATTCCCTTCTCCAGGGGATCTTCCTGACCCAGGGACTGAACCCAGGTCACTTGTGTCTCCTGTATTGGCAGGTGGATTCCTCACCACTAATGCCACCTGGGGAGCCCCCTGTGGGTATCTAGGTTATGGCAAGTCACAGCCATGCCCAGAGACAGGCTGGACAAAAATAGACCCTCAGACAGAATCACCAAAGCACCAGAATGTTGAACATGTCCTCCCTTTGTTTTCTGTTTCTTCACTGAGGGAGAGTCATCAAGCTGTACTAGCCTCTGTTTGCTATTCTTTAGGTCTCCTGGCCCTACAGAAAGATGCTGAACTTAGCTTTGTCCTCAGTGGTCCCCAGCCATCAAGAATAGGCTGGGTGCTGTCAGTGCTTTAAGACAAACCAATCCCTTAATCGGTAACTCAAAACACCGAAACACAAGACATGTTGCATTCTTCTCGTCCCCATCCTGAAGGAAAGGCCAGTGAGCTATAAAGTCTTTATGTGTAGTATCATGAGGCCTCTGGAACAACAGAATGCCACCAATCTCCTTTTGTTCTCAGGGTCTCAGGCATCAAGATTATGCTGGGTCCCTTCAGTGTTCTGAGATAGGACAGAAACTGGACTCGTAAGTAGCCTCCACCGCTGAAAATTATATGGACTAGTCCTCTGTTTCTTTCCCCAGGGAGAGAACCCAGGAGCTGTGATATTCTTCCTGTTCATGTGTTCTGTGCTGAGAGGAAGAATTTTGGCGAAAAAATTAGATGTATTTTCCTGATGGCTTCAATGAAGCTTATTTCACACTCACTCAGGATGCAGCAATCTCTTACCTAGTTTCTAGATGAATCATTCAAATAATTGTTCCAGTATTGTTATTAAATCAGTGTTTCCATAGGAGGAAGGAAAGTCTGAGGCTCCCTACTCTGTAATCTAGTTGCCATAACCCTGGAATGAAGAGTTTGTACTAACAATTTAAAATATTTATATTCTCATTTTGCATTATATTTATACCTAATTATCCCATCACTTTCCCCTCATTTCCAAAAAAGAGATGACTTTAAAAATGCAAACATCACCATAATGTAAGTTAATATTGCTGCAAGTTTAAAAACACAGTATGTCAGCTACACACAAATTCATTTCCAAGGTAACATAAACAGTACTTCAGAAAATTTTCTGGTATTTTTGATAGTTACACTGAAAAAGACCCCACAGAACTGTAACTTGTATGATGAAGTGAACCATGTCAAAAATATTTCTAGACTAAATATAATGTGGAATTTCATAGGGCATTTTTTTAAACATTTACCTATAGAGAGCAGAATCATCACTTCCAAATATATTATACTATATTCTTTCAGCTGTTTATACTTTGCTCATATTTCCAAAAGAATTTAAAAAGAATAATTAACTTGTGTATTTTAGATAGCTTAAAATTTACATTTTAAAAGGATATAATTTCCAGAAGCTTCAAATATTGACATTTAAAAAGTGGCTACATCCTTTTTTTAAATATGTCCTTTAGAATTTAACTATTCTAGCAATTTGATATTTTCATCATCTACTTAAAAATGTGAAGATAAACTTAGTAACAGTTGGAAATATTATAGCATTTCTCATTCTCCTAAAATTGTATTTTCACTCACCTTTCTCTCAAAATTTTATTCTAAAATATATGCATACTTTATTTTTAAAAGCTTTATTATCACTAAACATGCTTCTGTAAAAAAAGCAGAAGAATTCATATTAACCTTTTAAAATTTCTTTCCTTCTTAGGCTGTAAAGGTTAATTTTCTTTGTTATTGATTTCTTTAAAGGATTATTATATCATTTATTTCATAGATTATTCCATGTTTATTTCATACTTGAATAAGTAGGATTCACTAAGAATTTTATTCTTAAATGTAAACATGCATAAAATTTGTTTAGATAATAAGTACATTTTATTAGCAGCAAGATTTTTATAACACTGTGACTGAATTTTTAAAATTCATATAAAATTATGTATCAACATTCCCATTGGGATTATTTACCAAAAATTAATTAAGATTATCTACAAGTGAAGAACTCTACTAGTTTTTTCTTCACATGTTGTTATTAAATAATCAGAAACCAATAGGGCACAAAAAGATGTAATATTCAATTACTAAAATACTTTAGTTTTACTGCCTAACTCTTTCCCTTCTGAAGGTGCCCCATGGGATTTTCTATCATGAGCACTTCTTCACGGTAAAATTAGCATGAGGCCTAGGATTCTTCTCTTTGTGAACAGTTCCAAATATTACTAAAAAGGAAGAATGGGAAAGGAGAACATGATGGACTGGCAAGTCCCAGATCAGGATACATGTCTACATGGAAAAATCAGTCTAACTGCACATGGAAATGAGCCAAGAGAAAACTAATGTGCAGTTTCTAAAATATCCCCAGAAACTGTCCCATTTCATGAACAGATGGGAGTATTTAATGCAGAACTTTTCTATGTTGCTTTTATCGTGGACATTCAATACTATGGGGACTCTACCTAGGTCATTAAAAATAACTTCTACAAAGCACATATGACATTCAACATGTAATTTGTCTTCATTCAAACGTGTAATTTGTTATGGAATTCTGCCAAAAAAAATGACTACAAAGTGTTTGCTAAGTATCTGAATTTGTTCAGTTTTTAACAGCCTTTTAAACGTTATACCAGAGGACTTCTAACAGAAATGTTGACTTAAATTTCAGGATAATTTACCTTGAATTATTCTTTCTGGTAGAACTGAGAGAACAGACCCATTTAACTTTTAAGTTATCTGTATTTTTGACAATGAAACCATAGTCACACATAAGAAATCAAATGTCTTCTCTATAGAAACAGGCTTGAATCTAGTTCCTGTGAAATATATATAGTTATTTACTTAGTTATCGCATATAAATTTAGTTATATGTTTACCAGTGGGATTTCCCTAGTGGCTCAAATAGTGAAGAATCTGCCTGCAATGCAAGAGACCCAGGTTCTATCCCTGAGTTAAGAAGATCCCCTGTATAAGGGAATGGCTACCCACTCCAGTATTCTTCCCTGGAGACTTCCATGGACAGAAGAACCTGGCAGGCTATAGTCCATGGGGTCTCAAGAGACTGAGTGGCTAACACTTGCACTTATCAATAAGCATATATCAAATATCAACTATATTATAGAGACATAATTCTTGGCATGAGGATTGAGTTGTGAATACACTGGAGTCACTGTCTAAAAGTGACTTACACTTTAGTGGAGGAGACAGACAAAAGAAAACCAAAGACGAACAATGTAATGGTATGTAAGGACAAGAGAAAAAAGAACAAATAAGGGGATAGAAGAGTGAATGGAGAGGATCTACTTTATGTGGGGTAGTCAGGGATGGCCTCTCTTTGGAGATGCCCTTTTGGGCAATACTGCTGAAATTGAGAACCCACGTTCTACTTTCAGCTTTGAATTCCATACGTTGTGCTGTGCTTAGTCGCTCAGTCATGTCCAACTCTTTGCAACTCCATGGACTGCAGCCCGTCAGGCTCCTCTGTCCATGGGGATTCTCCAGGCAAGAGTGGGTTTGCATGACCTCCTCCAGGGGATCTTCCCAACCCAGGGATCAAACCGAGGTCTCCTGCACTGTAGGCAAATTCTTTACCATTGGAACCATCAGGGAGGCCCACAAGTCCTACCTATTAATATCTGCACATTGAGAAATGCTGCCTTAGTCTAATCATCCATCCCAATGAAATGCTATACCCCTGAGAAGGCACAATGCAATTACTTAAAATTTATCTGAATAAATTGCCATCATCTTGTAGCCTTATATGCGAGATCACATTTGGATGTCCTTAATTGAAGTTCTGGCTGTTTTCTAACTCATTTATGACTTCGTTTCACTAGTTGCTAAAGTATTATGGGAGGTGAGACAAGGGGATTAACTCACCTTCATGCCAGTGTATTTCATTACTCTTGTAAACAACAAAGCATCTCACATAAATGATGTTTTTGGCTACCTTAATTTTCAAGTTATAAAGTAACAGCTTTACTTAATGAATGACCCGGCTCAGTGCATAAGATATGAGGTCATTAAAATAGGTTTTAAAAAGGAAGATGGAGGACACAAATCTAATTTAATTGATTTGTCTAGAGAACTTTCCCACTAACCCTTCCTCTCGAGGTGGTATTAAGGTGAAGGTCCTGCATGAACACCAATAACCAGGGCCGATACTGATCTCATAAAGGTTAATCCATCACAGAATCCTGTCCATGAAGTCAAAAGACAAGAGAACATCAACAGAAGCTTCAAAACTGTTTATTTTGTCTCTAATATATTTCACTGCAAGTTGATAGAGGGTGCAGTAGGGGCCAATCGTCAAATAGTCATGCATGCAATTAATCCTCTCCTCACAGAGACTCGTGACTTCACAAGCACAGATTTGCTATTGATCAAAAAGGAAGGGCACAGACGTTAGAGAGCAAGCCCTTTATATGCCAGTAACTTTATAAATTAATTGTTCTTTTTATTAAAAAATAAATGTGCTGGCAACATAAAATTCCCTTTCCTTCCCTCTATAATTCTCTGAAAACATAGCTTCACCTTATATCTCACAGGGTGTTTGCATTTTCCTAAGTCGCTAAGTTACTTTTCACTCAGGGAATATATTTTATTGAGGTTTTACCCATCTCCAGTTGCTGCTGTAGGTGGTGAGGATACATTACTGGGCAAAAGACTGAGACTCTGACTTTAAGGTGGCATTAAAAATAGGGAGGCAAATACTCTAAATACTAATATACTCGAGAGTGGCAATTGGGGTAGGGAATAGACTGGGTATTCAAGAAAGTCCTCTTGGGGGAGGACCTGAGGTAAGACCAGGGGCTAGTGTAAATGAGGGGAAGAGCTTTGTGAACAATGGAAAGGTAAAGGTTATCAGATGGGAAAGAACACGTGTGTTAATAAGCCTATGTGAATGGAGGATGTGGGATGAAAAGCTGAGAAAGAGAGAAGCAGATTGAGACTGTATCATGTAGTCCTGCAACCCATAGTAAGGAGTTTATTGTGGTGGAAAGTGGGAAGCTTTGACTGGTTTTAATATTTGCATCATATGTTCTGATTTATGATTTAGAGAATCACTAGAGATAGTTGATACAATGGGCTTTTGTAAATTTAGTATGCATTAGAGGGAAATCAGAAAGAAAACGCCTGAAACAGTCCAGGAGAGAGAGAATAGATTGGACTTGGATTACTTTTGAAAAGGCAAGAATTGATGGGACTAAGGATGAATGCTACTGGTAGAGTAAACAGTACTTACTGTTCTATAAAATATCAGATATGAAGAAACTAAAGAAATGAATGAGAAGATAACCATATTTTTTTTCCCGCCTTGAGCAATTAACTAGATGTAGAGTTGCAACTAACTGGTTGATCAGTGGTGCCATTTCTAGGAAGCAAAAGTTTGGACAGTGGAGATAAGTTGGAATAAACTGTCCTGTTTCAGCTCTGTTAAGTTAAGAATAGTGTTTGTAAGTGTTGGTAAGATGATCTGAGACAAGATCGGAACTGGTGAAATGGAGAAAGAAAGTTACTCTCTGCCATTAGCATCACATGGATGATGGGAAAACACTGAGTCTTCTGATGGCAGCTGTGTTTGCCCTCTTCTGTTTTTGTCTATCTGAAAGCCTCTTTGCATTGAGTCCTGTGATGAAATGCCTTAGGATATCTGATTTTGGTGTTTTTGAGGACTCTTACCTCAATTTTTTAATACAGAAGTAGCAATGATACTTTTGTTTTTATTGATGTATACTGAAGCATATTTGATGTGCAATAAATTTCCAGTGTAGAAGGAAGGAAATGGCAACCCACTCCAGTATTCTTGCCTGGAAAAGTCCATGGATGGAAGAGCCTGGCAGCCTATAGTCCTTGCGGTCACCAAGAGTCAGATACGAATAAGCGAATTCACCTTCATTTTGCAAGTTTCATGTGTACACATGGTGATTTACATATATTATACTATGTTTAAATTTGTTAAAAACAATGCCTAATTTTTCTCTGTATACAATATATTCTTGTTTACTTTATACATAGGAGGCTGTATTTCTTTAAAAGAAAAACTTTTTATTTTGTACAGGGGTATAACATTAATAATGTTGCGATAGTTTCAGGTGAACAGAGAAGGGGCTTAGATATACAAATCAGTTCAGTGCAGTTCAGTCGCACAGTCGTGTCTGACTCTTTGTGACCCCATGAATCGCAGAACACCAGGCCTCCCTGTCCATCACCAACTCCCGGAGTTCACTCAGACTCACGTCCATCCAGTCAGTGATGCCATCCAGCTATCTCATCCTCTGTCGTCCCCTTTTCCTCCTCCCCCCAATCCCTGCCAGCATCAGAGTCTTTTCCAATGAGTCAACTCTTCGCATGAGGTGGCCAAAGTACTGGAATTTCAGCTTTAGCATCATTCTTCCAAAGAAATCCCAGAGCTGATCTCCTTCAGAATGGACTGGTTGGATCTCCTTGCAGTCCAAGGGACTCTCAAGAGTCTTCTCCAACACCACAGTTCAAAAGCATTAATTCTTCGGTGCTCTGCCTTCTTCACAGTCCAACTCTCACATCCATACATGACCACTGGAAAAACCATAGCCTTGACTAGATGGACCTTAGTCAGCAAAGTAATGTCTCTGCCTTTGAATATGCTATCTAGGTTGGTCGTAACTTTCCTTCCAAGGAGTAAGTGTCTTTTAATTTCATGGCTGCAGTCACCATCGGCAGTGATTTTGGAGCCCCCAAAAATAAAGTCTGACACTGTTTCCACTGTTTCCCCATCTATTTCCCATGAAGTGATGGGACCAGATGCCATGATCTTCATTTTCTGAATGTTGAGCTTTAAGCCAACTTTTTCATTCTCCACTTTCACTCTCATCAAGAGGCCTTTTAGTTCCTCTTGACTTTCTGCCATAAGGTTGGTGTCATCTGCATATTTGAGGTTATTGATATTTCTCCCAGGAATCTTGATTCCAGCTTGTGCTTCTTCCAGCCCAGCGTTTCTCATGATGTACTCTGCATACAAGTTAAATAAGCAGGGTGACAGTATATAGCCTTGACGTACTCTTTTTCCTATTTGGAACCAGTTTGTTGTTCCATGTCCAGTTCTAACTGTTGCTTCCTGACCTGCATATAGGTTTCTCAAGAGGCAGGTCAGGTGGTCTGGTATTCCCATCTCTCAGAATTTTCCACACATCTGTGCAAACTCCCCTTCCATCTAGACTGCAGCAAAACTTTGATCAGAGTTTAAGTGTTATACAGTAGGTCCTCACTGGTTATCCATTTAAAATATAGCAATGTATACATGTCTATCCCAAACTCCCTAACTATCCCTCTCCCCGTCCTCCCTACTCCATAATTGTATGTTCATTTTCTAAGTCTATGAGTCTCTTTCTGTTTTATAAGTAAGTTCATTTGTACCATTTCTTTTCAGATTTCCCATATAAGGGATGCCATACAGTATTTCTCCTTCTCTGACAATTCAGTCAGTATGACAATCTCTAGGTCCATCCATATTGCTGCAAATGGCATTATTTCATTCTTTCTAAGGGCTGAGTAATGTTCCATTGTGTACATATACTGCAGATTCTTTATCCATTCATCTGTTGATAAACACTTAGGTTGCTTCCATATATTGACTATTACCGAAAATGCTGATATGAACATTGGAGTTCCTATATCTTTTCAAACTAGTATTTTCATTTTCTCTGAATATACGCCCAGGAGTTGAGTTGCTGGATCATATGGTAATTCTACTTTTAGATTTGTGAGAAAGCTCTAAACTGTTTTCCATAGTGGTTGTACCACTTTGTACAGTGTACAAATGTACTGCAGTTCCTTTTTTTTAAACATCTTCTCCATTTGTTATTTGTAGACTCTTTGATGATAGCCACTTTGACAGGTGTTAGGTGATATCTCATTGTGTTTTTCACTTGCATTTCTCTGATGATTACTGATGTTAAGCATCTCTTCAGGTGCCTATTGACCATCTGTATGTCTTCTTTGGAAAAATATCTTTTCAAGTCTTCTACTCATTGTTTAATTGGGCTGTTTTCTTTTCAATAATGAGCTGTCTGAGCTGTTTATACATATTTTGGATAACAACTCCTTACTGATCATATTCTTTGCAAATATTTTCTCCCATTCAGAAGGCAGACTATGTTTTGTTGATGGTTTCCTTTCCTTGCAAAGCTTTTAAGTTTAATCAGCCCTAATTTATTTATTTTTGGTTTTGTTTCTTTTGCCTTAGGAGATTGATCCCCCCCCCCAAAAAAAAAATACTGCTATGATTTATGTCAAAGTGTGTTCTTCTTATGTTCCTAGGAGCTTTCTGGTTTCAGGTCTTACATTTAGGTCTTTGACCCATTTTGAGTTTTTGTATATGGTATGAGACAGTATTACAATTTTATTCCTTTCCATGCAGCTGTCCAGTTTCCCCAGCATTACTTATTGAAGAGACTGTCCTTTCTCCATTGTATATTCTTGCTTCTTTTGTTGTAGATTAATTGACCATAAGTGTATACATTTATTTCTGAGTTCTCTATTTTGTCCCATTGATCCATATTTCAGTCCTTGTGCTAGTACCCTGCTGCTTCAATTACGGTAGCTTACTTGTGTAGACTGAAATTGAGGAAGTAATACTTCCAGCTTTCTTCTTTTTTTTTTTTCTTCCCTACATATGAATGAGTTCCATTCTGAAAGCATGTTTATAAGTCCAGTATGTTCATAAGTCCAGCAGTTAGCCTAGGTACCAACTAACACAATTGGCTATATAGTAATAAACTGTAATAGGTTTATTATAAGAACTCTTAAAAGTGATATCTCTTCTTTTTAATATGCTGTCTAGGCTGGTCATAGCCTTTCTTCCAAGGAGCAAGCATCTTTTAAATTCATGGCTGCAGTCACCATTCACAGTGATTTGGGAGCCCAAAGAAGTAAAATCTGTCATAGTTTGCACTTGCTCCCCTTCTGTTTGCCATGAAGTGATGGAACAAGATGCCATGATGTTTGTTTTTTGAATGCTGCATTTTAAGCCAGCTTTTCAGTCTCCTCTTTCACCCTTATCAAGAGGTTCTTTAGCTCCTCTTCAACTTTCTGCCATTAGAATTAGTTTATACTTTCATGAATTTTTGTCAATTTTAATTAATTATTTTAAATAGTAAGAAAAGCAACTAAATGAATAAAATTTATAAAAGCTACTTCTAAACATTTTAAAATTTGGCTTGGAGAGACATGAAGCAGTCATTTATTGCATTTTAAGATAACTATTCCAGTTAATTTAAGGTAACCATTCTAGTTATTTCCAAAATAATGAATAAAAGAACAAATTTTATACAAATATGCCTCTAGGCTACCTAGCTTGTGAATAATGTATTAGAATATAACATTTCAAATAAGGAGTTTTGAGGTACACTGTTTCTTATGCATTACCAAAGAGTCGTGTGTGTATATGCTCCATCACATCTCCCCATGGACTATAGTCCCGCAGGCTCTTTTGTCCATGGGATTTTATAGGCAAGAATGCTGGAGTGGGTTGCCATCTTCCTGACCCAGGGATAGAACTCCTGTCTCCTGAGTCTCCTGCACTGGCAGGTGGGTTTTTTACCACTGTGTCACCTGGAAAGCCTGCCTAAATGCACTTTTAGCGGGCCTGTTGATTGGCTGTGGGTTTTGGTTGTCTGTTGTCATTAGTTTTTATACATGCTTTAGCAAAATGGTTTACAGTCTGCCTCCAGAAAAAGGAAAAGTAAATATGTTACTGAGCACATTTCTGTTGCCATTTTTAAGGTTTTTATTAAGACCTTATGGCTGCAGTTCTACAGAGGAGTTCTCTATAGACTGTCCTCAACATCTTTCAAGAAAACCTAATACTATTCATAAAAGATAATATAGTTTTTTATCTACTTTTTTGAGTGTGAATGAAATATTATTTGGAAATGGTTAAAATCAATATTTATTCCAATGAAATGCCAAAATATATAATTTACCTTCAATTTTCCACAAAAGCATAGGGTGGGAGTTCAAAATATCTAGGCCGATACTGCATTAGTGGCATTATGTTAGCAAGTTTAGTAGCATGAAACAGTTAAACATTAGCAACTATTGACATATGAAACATTTTGAAGTAGCCATTACCCCTGCATTTTTCAAGTGTCATAAAACCTTTGAATTGCACAAAACTCCATCAAGTTTGTGCTCGATGGTGTAGCTCAAGGCAAACACCTTAGTTTGTCTTAAATCTGGGTTGTTCACCCCAATTTTTAAAAAGGACAACCATTGTTGCAGTGTTTCCTGAAATTAGAGATCATGTACAGTATTCAAAAAATGACTATAAATTTTGGTATTGCTTTACTCTAATGGCACATGAATTAAAACTGCATTATAATGAAATTGCTACTGAACATTCCCATTAATATCAAATGAATTCATTATGACCAGCACAGTTACAATGAATACTAAATGAATTAATAATAATGAACCATTTAAAGTGTTGCCTAATTGTTTTATTTCATTTTTATGTATATTTTGGTCCTATTTTAACTGTTGGGTTAATAGAGAATGACATTAAATAATTCATTTTCTTGCCTAATATTGGATAATGTGTTCACACTGTTTTCTGATGATTTCTGTATTTAACCCTCTTTGTTTCACCTCAGACTTCCCACCTATTATCTCCTTATTTGATACCACTAAAGAAACTAGCTGCAGTCCATGGGGTTGCAAAGAGTTGGACACGACTTAGTGACTGAACAACAACAAGAGAAACTAGATGAGAAAATACAAGCTTTAATTTGATACGAAAAAGGAAGCATAAAGATAAAAAGTAACATTGGGCCCCAGTCATTTTCATGATGTCCCTTGGTGAGCCATACAGGTGCCTGAAAATGTGATCTGTTAAGTGATCTGTTTAGATGCTGAAAACAAACAAATCGCCACCAACAAAGGCTTTCAATCATGTTTGGTTTGTTAGTTTTTCTGTCTCTGCCTATAGGCAGAGACCACCATGCAAGGATAGTTAAGTGTGAGGAAATAATTATATAAAATTTCTATAGTTTAAGAAAAAGGCACAAGCTACTTAATTACTATTTATTATCAAATGTTTTAAACCTTGATTAATCATTTGTTTTCTAAAACATCTTTAAAAATGATTTCTTTTTAATTGGAGGATAAGTGCTCCACAACATTGCGTCAGTTCCTGCCATACATCAACATGAATCAGGCCTAGGTACAGGAGCGTCTCCCACCTCCCACCCCATCCCACCCCTCCAGATTATTATAGATCATCAGTTTTGAGCTCCCTGCATCATACAACAAATTTCCACTTGCCATCCAACTCCACACATGGCAAGGCACATGCTTCAGTGGCCCCCTCTCAGTTCCTCCCACTCCACCCCACGTCCTCAAGGCCACACTCCAGATCTCTGCCTCCACTGCTGCCCTGCAGACAGGTTCATCTGCACCATCTTTCCAGATTCCATGCATATGTGTTAACATACAGTATTTGTCTTTCTCTTTCTGACTTACTTCACTCTGTATGATAGGTTCTAGGCTCATCCACCTCATTGGAACCAACTCAAATGTGTTCCTTTTTATGGCTAATATTCCATTGTGTGTATACACAACTTCTTTATCCACTCATCTGTTGATGAACATCTAGGTTGCTTCCATGTCCTAGCTATTGCAGCGCTGCAATGAACGTTGGGGTACACATGCCTTTTTCAGTTATGGTTTCCTCAGGGTATATGCCCAGTAGTAAAATTGTTGGGCCATACAGTAGTTTTATTCCTAGTTTTTAAGGACGCTCCATACTGTCCTCCATTATGGCTGTGTCAATTTGCATTCCCACCAACAGTGCAGGAAGGTTCCCTTTTCTCTATACCCTCTCCAGGATTTATTGTTTGTAGAATTTTGTGTGTGTGTGTGTGTGTGTGTGTGTGATGATGGCCATTCTGACTGGTGTGAGATGATACCTCATTGTAGTTTTGATTTGCATTTCGCTAATAATGGCGATGCTGAGAATCTTTTAACCATATGCTTTTAAATTACTTAGAAGCTTGTTAAATTCACTATCAGCTGCCTTGTCACTGAGTAGCACTGTGTTGGCACAGACAACCTAGTTTCCATGACTTTGTGGGTTACGAGCTCTTGCCTTATGTCTGTCAAGGATCCAGTCTTCCTCAAGTCAAAATTAGAATTTTAACTGTTCATCACAGAAATGCCTTTCATATTGACAACTTCCTCAGAAAGAACGCTGGCCATAGGTATACTGTCTTCTGAAATGTTATGAACAGTCTTCACATGATGACATTTTAAGTAAGTAAATATTATCAACTGGAAAATTCACTTAAGACTCTAGATTTCTGGCATCTTTGATAAGTAGGAAACTATATTTACATGTCCTCTATAATGCTGTATGTTAATAATTGAATGGAATGGAATCACACTCTGAACATATTTATGGCACCTACATGGCCTTCATATATACATTTCGGTTATAATCTCAAAGGATATATTCTTCCCCCAAATCTTTCCTATCATCCTCCACAGTGCTTGAGATTTCCTTGGTAAAGAACATGTATATAGATAATTTCCAGTATGGCTTTAAGAACAGGACAATAAACAGTGTCTCATAAGCAAAGTGTTTCTAGTCATGGAGGTTCCTGTTATGGATATCACTGCATTTTAACAAAATACTGAATCAACAGAAACCAAGCAGGTGATTTTAGATAGAGATTTTAGGAGACAGCCCCCATCTAATGGCTGGAAAGAGACAATCTGAGGCCTGGATCCTGAGAATGATATATGAAAGCCGCAGACATTACTTTGGGGTGCTAGACTAAGATGAAGGATGTTTGGCAGAGAGTAAAATGGTACCAATTTAGAGAATATTTTTAAGAAATCAAATGTGTTCACTGAGCCTGTGATTCACTTACATTCAACATCATTTGTCCCAGCAGTCCTTTGATGTTTTCTTATCAGTCTCTTAAAACTGTTTCCTTAAAGAGAAAGCAATCTCTTTGGAATACTTTTTTGTACAAAAATTGTAATTTCATTCTGACTTTCAGAAATAATGGGTTTCAAAGGTTCTTAAAACTGAAAATGCATACCTACTCTACATCAATTAAATATTACTTGCTGTTATTGTGTTTTTGTAAGTGATATAGTTAGTAAATTACTAGGAGGGAAGCCTCAGTTTTATGATGTGTAATACTTTACTAAAAGCTGTAAGCTGTTTCTTTGATGCTTGCTGTTATTTAGAATTTTAGTGTGTTTTTCTGAGGCATGACTAAATGACCCTTTCATTCTATAAAATTAAAGGATGTTGAGTTGGACAAGGGGGACTTTCTTGGTCTTCCCTGGTGGCTCAGCAGTAAAGAATTTGCCTACAATGCAGGAGACATGGGTTTGACCCCTGGGTTGGGAAGATCCCTTTGAGGAGGGCATGGCAACACCCACTCCAGTATTCTTGCCTGGAGAATCCCATGGACAGTGGAGCCTGGTGGGCTGTGGTCCATGGGGTCACAAAGAGTTGGACAAGACCAAAGTGATTAAGCACACACACACACAAGCAGAAGTCTCAGTTTTACTGATGCATAATAATTTAGTAAAAGCTTGTAAAGGTTACTATTTGCTTGATGTTTACAGTTATTGGGAATTTTAGTGTAAGTTTTTCCAGGACATGACTAAATGACCCTTTCATTCTATACAATAAAAGGATGTTGAGTGGAGAAAGGGGGCATTTCTTATACTTATCTGAGAAGTATGGAGGATGAGAATTTGGCTTCTATGATTGGGTATCAGTAATGCTTACAATAATCTTCTTCTGTGGACTTTATTCCTTATAAGACTTTATGGAAATGTTATCTAATCAAATTGCCTAGTACAGTTGTCATTTTTATATTTGCTTTGGTGAAGGTCTACCTAAAAGAAGCAAAAATCATCCTAGACTAGGACCATCCCTGAACTCTTTCACTTAATTATCCAGAGAATTTCAGACTGCCTATATTCTTTTCATGACATGCTTTCTCTTTTGGGTGGCTAAATCTTTCTTTCTTTCTTTTGTAATAGACTTTCCCAACCCGTTTCTTTAACTTAAATTGAGGAAGAGCTCTTTGAAAAACCTTTCATCAAAGGGATGGCTGCCCAATCCCTGAGTATTCTCATGGAGGTTTTGAGAGTGTTTGATGCCATCTGTGCCTCGATTTTCCTTTCTTCTGATTTTTCTTCTTTTTTTTTTTTCTGCACTGAGGTGCCAGCCGAGCCAGCCTGTGCCTCTGTTTTCTGCCAAAAGGAAAAAAAAGAGAGAGAGAGAAATACCATGAACACTAAAATAAGAATATTTTTTTCAGTGTTTCTGGTACAAGCACTGTACATTTCCACTGAGTTTTCTGTAAGAATCTGTTTTTATCATCCTTAACAATAGAAAAACCACAAGAAAACTTGTGGTCTATTAGCAGAAAACAGAGGCCCTGGCAAGCTATGGAGCAGCTCAATCCTACAGTTGGGAGGCTGGGCAGGAACCCAAGTTTGTCCACGCCTAAGAACAACACTGTCTGCTAAAATTACAGTTTTCCCTTTTCACAAACCTCAAAGTTGTGAAACTTTACTAACTTTAAGAAAAGAACAGTTGGCCATACAAAAGATACACTTCCAAATCCATCGAACAACTTACTTATACTTGCAAATGAACCACTTGGAGTGAGTCTTAAAATGTATTTGTTCCAATTATTCTGCTAAGGTAGCAAGCAGAAAGTAATCATTTTCTATGTATACTGTGAAGAAGAGACTCCAAATGTTGGTTCCAAAGAAAGCATTTGACCAATAGTTGGTAAGTGGGAGTGTAAAAAGGAGTGCTGTGGAAATGATAGCCACATTTGCAAAAACTAAGTGTGTTTTTGCAGTCTCTTTATGCTCAGGATGATATAATAAAATTAGAAAAGAGTCTTTTTTGAAAACTCTGATACTCCCTGCTTCCAGTTTTTATAGAGACAAGTATTAGTAACTAAACATGGTCATGTAGCTCATTAGATCATATATGTTCATAGAAGGAAGATATAAGTCAATACAGGTTGGCATTCCATCAGTAAATTGAATTACATTGTAGAAGCTTTTTCTTTTTAGCAAACCTGGACCAATTACTATCTGTTTCAGTCAAGTTCCATTCAGGTGACTGACTATGCCAGTTATTTGAATAGGGGACATTTAATAAGAAGGACTATGTATTGGGAGAAAGTGGTTCACAAGGGGGTTCAAAAGTAATTGATCTCAGACAGTTACTGCCTCCATGTTGAGAAGAGGATAAGAAATGAGCTAAGGACAAGGTGAATTGCTTTATCCTGCAGCTGAGCTTCAGACCTGTTCAAAAAAACAAGGGTCTCACAGGAAGATGCAGCCTGCTAGAGGTGTGGTGCATCTTTTCGTAGGATGTCAGCTGGCTCTGATCTATAAAAGCAGTGCTCTGTTGCCCCCTTCACTGTGTAGGAGGTCAGAGCTGGAAGGAGCTGGAGATAGAGGGTAGTCTAGGCTCTAGGTAGAGCCCCAGGATCACAAGCTGAATCATAGTCACTGAGGGCAAGACCTGGAAAAGGACTGTCTTCTTGCTGCTATTGCCTTGCTGAGCCAATGCAGATTATAGTGGATAGTTTGGCCTTAAAGAAGAGTGGTAAATGTACATGAAACACAGTATGAAAATTAAGACTCTATATTCTGCTGTGATGGCAAAAAAAAATTTGTATTATAAGTAATTAAAAGATTTCTGAATTTCAGAATTCATTTTGCTAGCAACTTGTGCCTGATAATCAGAAATATATTTCTTATATTCATAATATTCTGTTTCAGTTCAGTTCAGTTCAGTCGCTCAGTTGTGTCCGACTCTTTGCGACCCCATGAATCGCAGCACGCCAGGCCTCCCTGTCCACCACCATCTCCCGGAGTTCACTCAAACTCACGTCCATCGAGTCCGTGATGCCATCCAGCCATCTCATCCTCTGTCGTCCCCTTCTCCTCCTGCCCCCAATCCCTCCCAGCATCAGAGTCTTTTCCAATGCATCAACTCTTCGCATGAGGTGGCCAAAGTACTGGAGCTTCAGCTTCAGCATTATTTCTTCCAAAGAAATCCCTATTTTTTGTTTCCTGCAGTAGAATTTAAAAATCACTTATCTTTATATGTTAATATTTTAAATTACTATTAAGAGTGTTTCAGGGTTTCAGTCTTCATCTAAATTACCCAAATTTCCTTCTACCCTTCACTAATCTCTTACATATAATTAATTTTCAAACATCTCACATAGAAATATTCATGGAGAGAATTATTCTAGTTGTGGCCTAAATAAATGAGGACCTGTAAAATAACATTTTTATGAGATTTCTTGATGCAAAATGCCACAAGCTATAATTCTCTACAAGAGAAGATTTTGTTCTGTGAGATGACCTATTTATTTCTAGTGTGATTAAAACAATCAGGTTTTAGTATAGCTGAATGATTTAATAAACACATTGAGTGGCTATTATCAGCAAAATTCTCTGAGAATCTGAAGCAGAAATATTTTCTTTACGTTTGTAGCCTCAGACAAGGGCAAGAAAAGTAAAAATATGCAAATAGGACTATATCAAACTAAAAAGCATTTCTACAGTGGAGAATACTATTGACAAAACAAGAAAGTAAAATCCTGAGTGGAAGATATTCATAAAGTATATAGCAGATCTGGGATTAATATCTAAAGTATAGGAAGAACTTATACAACTCAGTATCAAAAACACATAATGGATTAAAAAGTGAACAGAGTAAATGAATAGATGTTTTGGCAGCAAACTTTTATATGGTCAACAGGCATATGCAAAGATGTCCAGCATCAGTAATTATCAGGGAAATGTAAACAAAAACCACAATGAATTATCACCTGATATCTGTCAGAAAGGTGATTATCAAAAAGTCAAGAAATAACAAGTATTGAATGAGATATAGATAAAAGTGGGCCCTTGTGCACTGTTGGTATGGATATCAATTGGCACAGCCACTGTGAAAACAATGTGGTCATTGCTCAAAAAAATTTAAAAAATGACCTAGCATTTCACTTCTGGGTATTCATTTTAAAAACACAAAATTCCAAAAAATATAGGCAACCCCTATGTTTATTTACAATTTATTTATTTACAGCATTGTTTACAATAGCCAAGATATGGAAACAACTAAAATGTCCATAGATAGATGGCTGCATAAAAAAATGTGGTATATATTTTCAGTGGACAATTATTCAGTCAAAAAATTAAATCTTGTCATTTGCGACAACGTGGATAGATCTAGAGAGAAAGTAAAAAATATTGGTTGCTAAATTGTGTCTGACTCTTTTCGACCCTATGAACTATAGCCCACCAGGCTTCTCTGTCCATGGAATTCTCCAGGCAAGAATACTGCAGTGGGTTGCCATGTCCTCCTCCAGGGGATCTTACCAACCCAAGGACTGAACCCAGATCTCCAGCAGTGCCAGCAGATTTTTTGCTGTCTGAGCCACAAGGGAAGCCCAAGACCTACGGTGCAATACACTAAATGAAATTAGTCAGATAGAGGACAATTACCTTATGATATCACTTATATGTGGAATCTAAAAAGAACAGGCAAAACAGATTCATAGAAATAGCAAACTGGTGGTTTCCAGAGGGGAAGCAGGGAATAGGCTAAACAGGTAAAGGGGATTAAGCGGTAAGTAACTCGGCAGTGGCACCCGACTCCAGTACTCTCGCCTGGAAAATCCCATGGATGGAGGAGCCTGGTAGGCTGCAGTCTGCGCTAAGGGTCAGACACGACTGAGCGACTTCCCTTTCACTTTTCACTTTCATGCATTGGAGAAGGAAATGGCAACCCACTCCAGTGTTCTTGCCTGGAGAATCCCAGGGATGGGGGAGCCTGGTGGGCTGCCATCTATGGGGTCGCACAGAGTCAGACATGACTGAAGCCACTTAGCAGCAGCACTTCCAGTTACAAAATAACCAAGTTTACAATGATGTAATATACAGGATAGAGAATATAATACTAGTATTGTAATAACTTTGGTGGCAGATAGTAACTAGACATCATGGTGGCCATTTTGAACTGTATATAAATATTGAATCAGTGAGATATATGTCTGAAACCAATATGATATATGACAATCATACTTTAATAAAAATATCTTCACCTTTTTGAAAACAAAGGAGAATAGTTTAAAAACTGGCTGTTGTTTCCTAGAAAGTTTCAAGTCCTTAAAATATTTCTCTGTGATTTTGAAATAACATGTAATATAAGGGTGCTATCTTTAATATTAAAAGAAAGATTTATATGTTTACCTTCCACAATTCTTGTCTATATACAAGTATCAGTATAGAAAAACAAAATCACCAGCAAACAGCTTTATTGTTTTTATTTATATATTGCATGGTTTATATCATTGTCTTTCTATCTAATCAAAGAAAATATCTAGGAGATTCAAGAGACATTTACTGGACGGGGACTATGTAGGGACTGCTCTAAGAGATGCCTGGGGGTGTACGGATGAAACAAAGATCTTGATCTGAGGAGCCCATTCTTAGGGGAGATAGCCATGCAAATTATCACTATGAATTGAGCTATGTGTGTGTCACCAAGAACAGAGCCTGACTATCCTACACTCATGCTATAATGTCTGGGGCTGTAAAGGTTAACTAGGAGAACAAAGAGCCCTGAGGGATACTCCGGAGAGGCTAACTGTTGAACCTGATTATAAATGACGATGGAAAGATGTTACATATTGACCTAGAAGAGAAAGGTTGGGTGAGTAGGAATGTTTATAACTTGGTGGCGGTGAGATATAAGCATAATGTTGTTAAGTGTAGCTTTAGAACATATTGGAATTGGCCATGGTCTGTGGGGGACTATGGAGAGCTTCTTTGATATAGCATTATTCCTTTGAGATTTTTCCATGCTGTTGTATGGGCTTTCCTTGTGGCTCAGCTGGTAAAGAATTCGCCTGCAATGTAGGAGATCTGGGTTCGATCCCTGGGTTGGGAAGATCCCCTGGAGAAGGGAAAGGCTACTCACTCCAGTATTATAGCCTGGAGAACTCCATGAACTGTATATCCATGGGGTCACAAAGGGTCAGACAGGTCTGAGTGAATAGTACTTCACTTTCATGTTGTATGTGTCAGTAGTTTGTTCCTTTTTATTTCTGAGAAATATTTCATTGTCTGGATATACTATTATTTGTTTATAAGTTCCTGGACATGTGGGTTGCTGCCAGTTTTATAAGAAAACTACTATTTTCTTGCAAGTATTTACGCAGATACATGTTTTCATTTTTATTGCAAAATACCTAAGAGTAGAGAAAATAGAGCATATAATATAACAATTATATGGTTAACTTTACAAGAAACTGCCAAACTGCTTTTCAAGATGACTGTCCCACATTGCATGCTCTCAGCAAGGCATGAAAATTCTAATCATTCTGGATCTCTGTTAATACTTGGTATTGAGCATCAATTTCAATATTAGGAATTCAGGAGTAGTGGTGTTTTACTATCATCTAAATTGCATACAGATAATGATCTGTAATGCTGAAAACATTTATTTGTGCTTATTGGACATCTGCCTATTTTCTTTGGGAAGTGTATTTTCAAATGTCTTGTCTACTTAAAAAATACGGTTATTGGTCTTATTTTTTAATTGGAGGAGTTCATTATGAATAAATGGAGAAGGAAATGGCAGCCCACTCCAGTACTCTTGCCTGGAAAATCCCATGGATGGAGGAGCCTGGTAGGCTACAGTCCATGAGGTCGTGAAGAGTCGGACTTGACTGAGCGACTTCACTTTTCACTTTCATGCACTGGAGAAGGAAATGACAACCCACTCCAGTGTTCTTGCCTGGAGAATCCCAGGGACGGGGGAGCCTGGTGGGCTGCCATCTATGGGGTCACACAGAGTTGGACACGACTGAAGCAACTTAGCAGCAACAGCAGCATGAATAAATAAGGTTTATTCTAAATGAGTTTGAGCAAATTCTGGGATATAGTGAGGGACAGGGAAGCCTGGCATGCTTCAGTCCATGGGGTCACAGAGTCGGACATGACCTAGCAACTGAACAGCAAATTCTGAATACAAGTCCTTTAACTTGTTTGTGTCATGAATATATTCTCCTAGTCTCTGGTGTGTCTTTTTATTTTCTGCAAAGTGTAATGGAATTTGGGTAGAGAATACATTAATATGCATTTTTTTTCTTGTATGTATTTCTTAGTGCTTAATCCCTACACTACTCTTCAAGAGACAACTATTCTTCTCAGGTAGAATTATTATTTTTGTATCAGGAGTGAAAAATAAAGAGGATATCAGCATTTAGCTTTTCATATATGAAAGGAAATTGTCATTATACAGAAAAAATAGTTTTGAAAATCTGGATTTAATGAGAGAAAGGTCTTGTTTAGATTTTTTAACTTCTATTAATTTGTCAAAAGAATAAGTCCTGGACTACTATATGACATAAAGTCATGAATAAAAATCCTCTCTTCCTCCCATGAGAGTATATTTGAAAATATAAATAACTTCACCGAGGGTCCATCTAAGGCCAGAAGAGAGGAATCAGAGAGCTCATACCTACCATCTTGGCAAACTATGGGAAGAGTTTCAGGGAAAGCATACTGATAAACAAGAGCATCTTGATATCCTATCCAGACTGAAATCCTCTGGACACCAAAGTAGAGAAGAAAGCGATTATCACTGGGGATTTTGTCTCTTTTTTTCTTAATTAGAATTTAGGGACTATTTCATGGGTAGTTCAGTTCCAGCCTATGGCAATTACAGTGGAAACTGTAACAGTAGAATGTGCATGCCTGCTTGAAGGAGTGAAAAAGAACCCCAGTGATATCCCCAGTGATAATCGCTTTCTTCTCTACTTTGGTGTCCAAAGGATTTCAGTCTGGATAGGATATCAAGATGCTCTTGTTTATCGGTATGCTTTCCCTGAAACTCTTCCCATAGTTTGCTGAGATGGTAGGTATGAGCTCTCTGATTTCTCTCTTCTGGTCTTAGATGGACCTTCTGTGAAGTTATTTATATTTTCAAATATAAATAATGCCGGATTAGCATTCCTAGCATCCTTCTGTTCCTTTGATCATGAAAATGTCTTAGAAATTCTTAAGTAACTTTGGAGTTGGGATGGAGATTGGATATCAGAAATGCAGCAGAGATTGGACAAGGGCTGGTAAAGCTTGTCCAATCTTTGACAAGCCCCAGGGGCTACCCCAGCCTGAGAACAATTGAATTCATGTATAGAGAGTGTTGGGCTAGGGTCTGGTCTACACAGGAAATAGTCAAGCTCTTTAGGAGCTCTTCCTGTACAGAGAACACTTCCACTAACTGTAGCAGTGACAGAGGATTGTAGGTCTCCCCGGAAGGCTACAGTCTGATAGCACCTCAGATGTCATCATTATAGGAAGCAGCTCAACCACTCACTCTGCAGTCTAGACCAGCAAAGCTCAAAAATTCCATAAGCATCTCTAGTGTCCTTGCCTCCAACCACCCATGTCATCTGTCATCTCAGGTATCATTTTAGAGAGAAGTAAACGGATACGGAGAAAACATGGCAGATTCAGCATTTGTCTGAAAGACTCTGAGTCAACAAAGTGTGACTAAATCAGAGGCAGCAAAGTGGTTAGAATTCCTCCCACCCTAACATTATATAGGAGATGAAGTAGGTACAAGAGAAAGATTAGATTCGTAATTGGCTCTGATGGTTTGCTGGGTACTTTCTGAAATCTCCACATTTGCTTGGACAGCTATGTAAGTCTATGACTGAATTTTTAGCTCTTGAATTTTAACTATTAGAACTAAGCCAGACACAAAATGTAAAGAACAGCTCTCTGAGCTTCCTCTCTGATTGCTAGGCTTTCTCTTTTGATGCACTGCCTTCTGCTTCACACATCCAGCTTTCATAATATAAATTTTAAAATTCTAATTTGTTCTCTCCTTATCAGGGAGAGGGCGATGAGGTGTGAGACTAACTTAATGCAACTCTCGCATTGCTTTAAAGCACTTCTGATTCCTTAGCTCAGCTGCACCCACTCTCCTCATCATGGTGATTTCACTCCTTCCCTCAGTCAAGTTTCCTCTACTGTTCCCGGTGCACATTTGATTCCAGATTATCAACATGGATCAAGGTGCATCTCCATTCACATAAGATGATGCTTTTGCCTTCTGTTTAAATATTCCTTAACATTTTAGTAACACTTAATAACATTTATGAAAATGTTACTTATTTTCACAAATAACATTTATGAAATACATGAAATAAATAATATTTATGAAAAATAGCCAAAGGAGCTGTATGCTGAAATTACAGAGAAGACCACTAGGGTTCTATTAGGAATCTGGGTCTGGTCCCAGTCAAGTCGGTCTGTTACTGTTTTCTTTTGGCCTGGTCGCACCTCCTTTGGGGCTTCCCTTGTGGCTCAGATGGTAAAGAATTGACCTGCAATGTGGGAGACTTGGGTTCGATCCCAGGGCAGGGAAGATCCCCTGGAGAAGGGAAAGGCTACCCACTTCCGTATTCTGGCCTGGAGAATTCCATTGACTTTATAGTCCATGGGGTTACAAAGAGTCAGAGCAACTTTCACTTTCTTTCACCTCCTTTTGTCAGCAATAGGAAGTCAGATTGTTTTCCAAGTCAATGGAAAACTAACCCTGAGAAATCTGGGGTGAGGTCAGTTGATAGAAACAGATGTTAGTAGTAAAATAGTGCAGACCAGAAACTACCTAGGGAAGACACTTCCAACGTGGGGAAGCCCCTATTACATGCCTGTGATACTTAATATGGAACACTGCAGTGACCAGGTGTTCCTTCAATGAAGTCTCCATTCTAGACACATCCTTTTCCCAGCACTTTGATTGAGTTTCCTGGCAAGCATTCATGCAAGTAAATATATTGAGATTACTTTCACTGATGTGAAAGACTATGGGGAGACCCACTAATGGTAGGGTATTACCTTCTGATAACCACACTATTTACACTTATCATCCAGAAAGGCAGAGAACCAGACTGTTCCATTAAGCTGTCAATCAGAACTTATGAAGAAGCACAGACTGTATGTTACCAGTTTAAATGTAACAAGGCATGAAAATTATAGGATTTTGAGAATGCTAGTCATTCTCTTTCTCCAAAAAGTATACTCAGGAAATTATCTTTCTTTTTCTGAATTCTTGAATATTTAGGCTCCCACAGGCTCTTCATTGTTGTGCTTTTGCAGTCATGTATCCAGAAGAAGAGATATAGCTTGATATCTTCCATTTCTATAGCACTTTACAGTTTATGGGGGCACTTTCCTGCCCCACACACCTGCTTTCCAAATGATATTCTCTGCAAAATATTTCCTCATCTCAGAACCACAAATTCTAAAAATGTTTCTTAGAAGTCTATTAGTTAGCTTTCAGAATAACAAATCAAATTTGCAATTCTTATAATGTTGCAACAACATTTTGAATGTTTTTAGTGCATATTTGTATGACTTTGAAAAGAGCTGGAGTATTTTAAGTATCACTGTTAACTACCAAGTTTTGGAGAAAAACAAGTTAATGGAGCAATCGGTTTTATTTGGTATAATAAGGCATTTCTGTCTTTCATTATTTATAATTTTATTGGGAAAACATGTGCTAATGCAAAAAATTTTCATAAATGAATAAAACATAAGGCAGAGTAGTAATTAATATAAAAGGATTCAACAGCACATAAAGGTGGTTAATATATTTGCCTCTTCATATATCAATGCCAGTTATACTTCCTTAGAAGACACTAAAGATTGAAAATCAAGCAGGCTCATTAATTAGTCTTATTCTCAGTTAACTTGAAGGTTTGCTTAAAAAAGGAAATCAGGTTGACTGGGAGCAAGGATGGATAGTTCAGATAAAAAAGATCAAGAGGGAAAAGTATACAGGAAGGAAAGTGGAAATGTGTCAGCTTGCTTAGCAGCAAAACAGTCTCTGTTAATAATTCCAAGGGGAATAATGTCTCCTATCTTGTCACTGAACACAGTGGATGTTTGAGGGGAGGAGGTTGTACGATCTGCAGAAAATATGATAGAAAATAAAGTGAATACCTGGTGTGAGAGAGAGGAAAGGAAGAATGAGAAGAGTCTTCAAAGCTAATGTTCTTGGTAGCATTGCTATTTGTAGAGGCATTTTAATGAGATTCTTTTGGATGTATGGAAACAAGACTTACTGGTTTCTTCGAGAGGCAGACACAGATATTGTTCAAAAAGGGACAGAGTTCCCACGGGAAGGACAAGAAATACAGACGAACCAGAAAATCACCATAACTGGGTCTGGGGTCAGGTCCTCTTGATGGACCTCATCACAGAAGTATATGGATATTGTCACCCTGATGCTTCATCCCACATGATGTTGTCTAGCTGTGATCACACTGTTAATGTGCCTTTTCTTCCCCACTCCCCATCAGTCTTGATGTTTTTCTCTAGTTCATAGCTTTATTTTGTTCTAGTTATAGCTTCTCCATAGACACATGCTTTGCACATTTGTGAGAAGCCATTTTTCAGCTCTCTTCCACAAACTGCCCAATTAGCTGGCTGGATCAACTCATACCATCTTTGGCCTGAACAACTGTGACCTGGAGAGAGTGAAGACACATGGCTGTCTTGGCCTGGCTCTCCAACAAGGGCTTTGGGTAGGGCGGTTTTCCTTAGAAGGGCTGTTGGCATTGTGTATAGCAAGATGACTTCCCTGATGGCTCAGAGGCTAAAGCGTCTGTCTGCAGTGCAGGAGACCCAGGTTCGATCCCTGGATCGGGAAGATCCCCTGGAGAAGGAAATGGCAACCCACTCCAGTACTATTGCCTGGAAAATCCCACGGATGCAGGCGCCTGGTAGGCTACAGTCCATGGGGTCACAAAGAGTCGGACACGACTGAGTGACTTCACAATCAATCAATCAATAGCAAGATGAACAAATCTGAAAAAAGGCATACCTGAAAATACCATTGGCTTTCTTACTTGCCTGTGATTTATGAACTTCTGCTCATATCTCTTGTGTTTTTTTGAGTTTATTTCTTAATACTCTTCACTTCAAAGACTAGGAAATATTATATGCCTGTTTGTACCAAGAAGTTGGAAATATAAGAATGAGCTCATACGGATGAATGAACATTTTTCCACAATCTTTTCTAACAGATTGACTGATCATAGTGCTAAGTGACTCATTTGAGCACAAATGAGTGTTTAACATACAACATCCTGTTGTTGTTTACTTGCTTAGTCATGTATGACTCTTTTGTGACTTTGTGGAGCATAACCGACCAGACTCCCCCGTCCAAGGGATTTCTAGTAAAAATACTGGAGTGGGTGCCATTTCTCCCACTTCTCCAGGGGATCTTCCCAACCCAGGGACTGAACCCACATGTCCTACACTGGCAGGCAGATTCTTTACCACTGAGCCACAGGGAAGCCCATACAACATTCGACTGCAAACTTATCGTTATATGGTTGCTGATTCACAAGACTCTGAATTTCACATTGGGTGTTTCTTTTCTTGGGCATTCTGTGGTCATTTCTTCTATACAATTTACTGAAGCTAATTTGAAAAACTTCGTTTCCAGTTAGGTCACTTGTGTTCCTATCTTTGTTTTCAGTGATTAGCTTTGGTCTTGTGAATGCTGTCAAAATATTAAGATGTTGATATAGTTAAAATTAAATATAAAGTCTAAATCATGTCCAATTATTACAGTCAGGTGGAGTGGAAGCCCTTTGCTACCCAAGAAGGATATTTTTAAAAATTCAGTGAGAAACCTGTTTTCCTTCATTTTAGTGTTACATATAGGCAACTTTTTGAATAACCTGCATAATTGAGCTATTCTCTTAATGAGTCACAGTATGAGAGATATGCAGCATAGTGTGAGCATCTTCTTTTGGCAGCTGACCTAATCATCCTTTAATTGTGTTATCACTTCAGTTCAGTCACTGAATCATGTCCAACTCTTTGCGACCCCATGAATCACAGCACGCCAGGCCTCCCTGTCCATCACCAACTCCCAGAGTTCACCCAAACGCACGTCCATCGAGTCAATGATGCCATCCAGCCATCTCATCCTCTGTCGTCCCCTTCTCCTCCTGCCCCTAATCCCTTCCAGCATCAGGGTCTTTTCCAATGAGTCAGCTCTTTGCAACAGGTGGCCAAAGTATTAGAGTTTCAGCTTCAGCATCGGTCCTTCCAATGAACACTCAGGACTGATCTTTAGGACAGACTGGTTGGATCTCCTTGCAGTTCAAGGCAAGAGTCTTCTCCAACACCACAGTTCAAAAGCATCAATTCTTCAGCCCTTAGCTTTCTTTATAGTCCAACTCTCACATCCATACATGACTACTGGAAAAAACATAGCCTTGACTAGATGGACCTTTGTTGACAAAATAATCTCTCTTTTTAATATGCTATCTAGGTTGGTCATAACTTTCCTTCCAAGAAGGAAGTGTCTCTCAATTTCATGGCTGCAGTCACCATCTGCAGTGATTTTGGAGCCCCCCAAAATAAAGTCTGCCACTGTTTCCCTATCTATTTGCTATGAAGTGATGGGACCAGATTCCATGATCTTGTGCCACACTAAGTCAAAAATGGCTCACAATTTCTTGTGTGCCTTTCATGTAAGAAATGAAGAATTAGCATAGCATACATTTGTAGGATATGCTAAGAATTTTTCATGAGGTTGAATTAAAACAATTTCTGGGAGGATAGTTTACAGATATGGATTTAGACAAACAAATACAAGTATAGCAAGGGAATTAGACTTGTGTATTTAAAGGCTGCTACTCTGAAGTGGACCTTTGTGTCTACCAACTTACAATTTTCTTTGTAAGAGTTTTTGAGTTCTGCTTTATAGTTAAGATACTGCCATGAAAAAAATCAACACAAGTTTACTAGTGGAGTAAGTTTATTAACTATGTGATTATTGATTGGGAATAAAAGTTTTGGAACATTTTCAAAGATTCTGTCATTCAGAATATAATTGCACATTCAAAAATAATATAAATCACATGGTTTGTGAAATTCTTAGTAACAATAAAGCGTGAATCGTAGCCATTTTAAAACTAAGGCAAATTATGACTTGACCATTAAAACGTTTCTATTTATGTTTCATGCCATTTGAAATGCATAATTTTGCATCTAGCTTTAAAGTCCTTGGAAACTGATAGGAAAGTCAATACACTTTTTCCTTCTTCTAAAGAGCATTGCTTATTTTTGTTTCTTATGATCAGTCAAGGAAGGATTTGGAAATAAGTTCAAAATTATTCATTCTCTATGCTACAATACACTAAGCCAGAGATTCGGTGTGCGAAAGGCACATTATATGCCATGTAAAAACTGCTGTATCTCATGTTTTATTCTAGAAAATTATTAGACACAGATTCAGCCATGAAGCTAATATTAGGGGTCAATAATAGTAAGAGCAATGCCATTTCATTTCCTGGACTGTTGCTCCAAACACTAAATCAATCTCAGTAAAATGTCTTCAGACATTTCATGTGCCTGGGAGAAATATCAATAACCTCAGATATGCAGATGACACCACCCTTATGGCAGAAAGTCAAGAGGAACTTAAAAGCCTCTTGATGAAAGTAAAAGAGGAGAGTGAAAAAGTTGGCTTAAAGCTCAACACTCAGAAAACGAAGATCATGGCATCCGGCCCCATCACTTCATGGAAAATAGATGATGGGGAAACAGTGGAAACAGTGTCAGACTTTATTTTTTGGGGCTCCAAAATCACTGCCGATGGTGACTGCAGCCATGAAATTAAAAGACGCTTACTCTTTGGAAGGAAAGTTATGACCAACCTAGATAGCATATTCAAAAGCAGAGACATTACTTTGCCGACTAAGGTCCATCTAGTCAAGGCTATGGTTTTTCCAGTAGTCATGTATGGATGTGAGAGTTGGACTGTGAAGAAGGCTGAGCACCGAAGAATTGGTGCTTTTGAACTGTGGTGTTGGAGAAGACTCTTGAGAGTCCCTTGGACTGCAAGGAGATCCAACAGAGTTGACTCATTGGAGAAGACTTTGATGCTGGGAGGGATTGGGGGCAGGAGGAGAAGGGGACGACAGAGGATGAGATGGCTTGGATGGCATCACTGACTCGATGGACGCGAGTCTAAGTGAACTCCGGGAATTGGTGATGGACAGGGAGGCCTGGCGTGCTGCAATTCATGGGGTCGCAAAGAGTTGGACACAACTGAGCAACTGAACTGAAGAGGAATGAAAAAACTTTTGGCTTTCTTGAGATGAGAGTAAGTCCGTCACACATTAAACCTACATCTGATGTTTGAGTTGCATTTTTAAACCAACCAACCAAACCAAACCTGACACTACAGTAAATAGTGGAGAGGAATGATTGAATAATTCTGGTAAGGGAGATAGCTTCCTAAATTTCAGCTTTTGGGGAACAGAGTCTTTTCATAGGGTTCCAGATGCCAAATGTTTTTTCAAAATCTACTCTATTCAAGGCACAAAGCAGGTGTTATATAGAAGAAAGTAACTTAAAACAATGTAGCTGGGATCTAAACATATGAAAACAATTGAGTTACGGGATAATAACCTTTCTAATCTGCCAACTATAAAATTCAATGAGAAGGAATGCTTGCTGAATTGTTAGCCCCTTTGGTTGTTGTTGTCGTCACTAAGTCCTTTCCGACTTTTTGCAACCCCATGGACACTTAGTTTTCATATATAGAGAGCCATGTTGCACATACAGAATTGAAATCCTTCAATGTGGAGTTTCACCATCCATATAGCAATGACAAAAAGAAAAGCTACTTGAAATTATTTCAATTATAGAAGATCATTTTGCCAATATTTGAATGTATATTTTGTGGTCAGTAAATTAGCATCATAAATATATATGTATATATATAATCAAGTTGCTTGGAGGTACTTTTCATCAAACACAAGGGAATGATGTAATAAGGATATTATGTGATTCATTTTTTTAATGTTTTAACTTTTCACTGAGCCTTACTTTCTTCACTGAGTTGTTGTGAAACCTCCATGGAGCTGAACCCAGTGCCTGACACATAAAATAAATAAAAGTTTAGCTATTGTTACAAGGAGTCTCTTTCTCTCATATAAGTTTATGCATGTACTTTTATATTTTCATATGAGTGTTTCAATGCCCTCTAAGGTATGGATATTACATTGTTAATATTTTCTTCTAGTTTATTCTTAAGAATTGATAGTAATGATGAAACCAAAGAATGAGTATGTAAAGCACACAAAAAAATGGAAAGTGCACAAACTAGGAAAATTTATTAATATAGATACTTTGTCCTTTATTCTTGATTTTGAAACAGGATGAACTTATATCCATTAAGTGCCTGTTTTCTTTTTCTGGTTTATCTCTCTTAGCACAGAGTTGAGGTAAAGGTCAATCACTGAAAAGATATTGTATTGTTACCTACCAATCTGTTTGATACAGGTTGAGTCATGGTCTGGCATAATTTTAAACTAGATACAATTTTTCTGAAAGCAACTAATATTCTATTTGTTGGACTTAAGCTACATATAAGATATGGTGAAATTAAACAGGTTTTTGGAAGGAAGGATAAATTATAAATACAAAGCTTATGTAGTATTTTTTTAACAAAGTCATTTTGAAGTATTTGCAAAGTAATATTTCTGTACACTGAACATTTTCATATATTTATGTACAAAGCTAAACTTTGAAAAAGGTGAAAAATAATCATCACTAACAAGAATGAAGTTATTACAGCAAAATAACCCAAAATTTAGAGTAGTTAACTAAAGCTCAAACAAGGAAAATTTCATTAAAACATATTTTCTATGCATAAAAACTCTCAAATACTTATTTTAGTAAGCAAACTAATGCTGTTGAATTTTCATATAACATATAGTTATAAATAATTTGCATGTTTTTAGATAAAGCTATAATTCTACATGTGCAAAGTACAATTATTACTTTGAATGACTTCCTAAGTTTTAAAATGCAGTGAAGGATTTAACTTATATGCAGAGTACATCATGAGAAACGCTGGACTGGAAGAAGCACAAGCTGGAACCAAGATTGCTGGGAGAAATATCAATAACCTCAGATATACAGATGACACCACCCTTATGGCAGAAAGTCAAGAGGAACTAAAAAGCTCTTGATGAAAGTGAAAGAGGAGAGTGAAAAAGTTGGCTTAAAGCTCAACATTCAGAAAACGAAGATCGTGGCATCCGGTCCCATCACTTCATGGGAAATAGATGGGGAAACAGAGGAAACAGTGTCAGACTTTATTTTTTTGGGCTCCAAAATCACTGCAGATGGTGACTGTAGCCATGTAATTAAAAGATGCTTACTCCTTGGAAGAAACGTTATGACCAACCAAATAGCATATTCAAAAGCAGAGACATTACTTTGCCGACTAAAGTCCATCTAGTCATGTATAGATGTGAGAACTGGACTGTGAAGAAGGCTGAGCACCGAAGAATTGGTGCTTTTGAACTGTGGTGTTGGAGAAGACTCTTGAGAGTCCCTTGGACTGCAAGGAGATCCAACCAGTCCATTCTGAAGGAGATAAACCCTGGGATTTCTTTGGAAGAATGATGCTAAAGCTGAAATTCCAGTACTTTGGCCACCTCATGCGAAGAGTTGACTCATTGAAAAAGACTTTGATGCTGGGAGGTATTGGAGGCAGGAGAAGAAGGGGACAACAGAGGATGAGATGGCTGGATCTGACTCGATGGCATCACTGACTCGATGGACTCAAGTCTGAGTAAACTCCGGGAGTTGGTGATGGACAGGGAGGCCTGGCATGCTGCAATTCATGGGGTCGCAAAGAGTAGGACACGACTGAGTGACTGAACTGACTGAAAGATTTAAACTTCTGTTTCTTTAAAGGAAACTTCAGCTTGCATTTTTTGATCTAAATGGTTAGGCTTTAACTCAATAATTTACTGTATCAAAACAAGGATGCAAGTTGTTTCTGTAAATTGCATTTTAGAATTTATTGCAAATATAAAGAATCCTTAACTTTCTACAAAGAATTTGTTTTCTAATATAATTTAAAATTATGTTACTAATAAACAAAAGTACTTGATAAAATTGAATTCAATTATTTAGATTGTAAGATTCTTAGAAAACCCATTTTTGAGACATTTCTCACAAGAACAACAATAGCTGGTAATTTCCTTTACACTCAAATTGTTAAAATAGCTATTTTACTGTATTTTAATAACTGTTACTAGATGAAACATTTCTTTTATAGTTTAAGTGTATATTTTCATAATTTACCATACTTATGATAAATTTAGGTTTTTCTGCTAAAGACATAAAAGATAATAACTTAGAGACAACCTATTAGAAAGTAAATTAAAGTGAAATAAATGGAATAATATTGATGGCCTTGTTATTGATACTTTCAAGATCGGAATAAAATATAATATTCCATACATAAAAATTCTATTTAAGGTCATAACTCATGGATTACACTCTTATAAGACAATTTATTTGATTTCAGGAAGTAAGGATTATTATTTCTGAAGCAACAAATTTCATTTTTTTCTCCTCTGGAAAATTCTACATATGCAGATAATAAGCTACTCTAATTAAAAAGGGATATTATGACCTCAGTTTATCTGACTTATTTGACTTCTCATCTAAAGTCTCCAGCTTTTTTTTTTCCCCCCCTATCTCCTAAGCTACAAAAATATCATGAGAATTGGTTACAAACAAATCAGTAGTTTGAGAGCATACACTTTTAAGGATAATCCACTCTGTGGTGCTATATTTGGCAGACATTGTTTCCAATAAAAACCTTCTCACTTCTGCTATATATGCTTCTTTAAACTGTGTTTTGCATTCTAGATCTGTGATTTGCCTGTGTGATTTATGTGAAATATCTCTCTCTTAGTAGCATAGTTGTCATTGTTTGTAACATTGATTCCTCCTTGTAACTTAGTTTTGGTTTCGTTTTTGTTTTGATAAGCTTCCAATCTCATCTGTACTATCAGACTTCAGAAAAAAATCAGCCTGAAGATACAGATGTAGATTCTGGATATTCACGAGTGGTCTAGATTTTCTCAATTCCTAGGCAAATACCTTTTTCGTAGAGGTGAGTGAATGGATTCTATATACTAGGAGATAGAGCATAAATATTTTGAAAGGGATAAGCATTTGAGAATATATATATGGTGTGTGTTAGTTGCTTAGGTGTGTCCGACTCTTTACCACCCCATGGACTATGGCCTGCCAGACTCTTCTGACCAAGGAATTCTCCAGGCAAGAATACTAGCATGGGTTGCCATTTCCTTCTCCAGGGGATTGTCCTGAACCAGGGATCAAACCCAGGTCTCCTGCATTAAGGACAGATTCTTTACTGTTTGAGCCACCAGGGAAGCTCTGCAGTGAGGCATCTGATTACAGCTATGATGGGCAAAGTGGAATGTCAGTTTGAGTGAAGTTTCTCAGTCCTGTCTGACTCTTTGCAACCCCATGGACTGTAGCCTACCAGGCTCCTCCATCCATGGGATTTTCCAGGCAATAGTACTGGAATGGGTTGCCATTTCCTCCTCCAGGGGATATTCCTTACCCAGGGGTCAAACCCGGGTCTCCCGTATTATAGACAGATGCCTTACCATCTGAGCCACCAGGGAAGTCCCCCTCTAATTTTCTCTCTTCCTCCTTTGCATATAAAAAGAAGAAAACTATTAACTAATATTCCTAGAATAGTCCTCTAATTTATTTTAAATTGTTTATGTTAACTGGTATATTTGCCAAGTCAGGTTGCAGGAATGTAAACCAAAACCACTTGCAGAATGTGTATTTTCTGAGAATATTTAAAATTGCGAAGATATTAAATATGTAGTGCAGGGAGAGAAAAAAAATGGAGAGAGAGATGGCTTGAAGCTAAGGAAGGTACCCTCCCAAACATCACCGTGTACAGTCAAAGAAAAGGAATGACCCTTGACTACTTCCCCTCTCGTTTTCAGGAAAATCACTCACTCCTCATTTCTTTTCCCCGTGGTCAGGTTGGCTGCATCTCCAAACACTTGTAAGTACTGTATGTTCTGACATATCCTGAAGTCATGCATTAGCACCTTTTCATTCAGCAAAGGGTGAGAACAGATATCTTTTGGCAGCTGACAGCAGGGAGCAGGCAGAAAGAACGGAAGGGAAGCTGGAGGATGGGGACATGGCAGTGGCCTGGTGGCTAGCAGGACTAATGCACCAGCTGTGAATAACCGCCCCCCTCTTTTATTTTTTTGCCTCCCATCTACCTAACAGATGTCTCTCTGTCATTGTCATGTCCTCAAGCTATCCCAGTAAATGATTTGCGCGTTGCAACTGAGTCACCCATGGGGCAATCGAACCTCTTCACAGCTCAGAATTGTTGATGTGTGCACAGAGGAGGGGCCTGTGGTTGGACTGGCAGGAGCTGGGAGGGGCTGGGGCGGGGGTGGGGGAGGGCACCCAAGCAAGGGAATGCAGAAGAGGAAGCAGGAACCAGAGAGGGTAGTGAAATGTCAAGGTTACCTTGTTTTGCCCAGAGAATTAAAAAGGAGGACACATGAATGTCTGTCTCTACTTGGTCTTTTGACTCTCTTAGGCTGAAGCAGCCCCTTGCTGCTCTGCTAGGCATACATATCACTTTGAAAGATTAAAAAATGCAGAATGCAGTGATCTATATTGTATATATGGTTTATTCTGTGGAAAGAATGTTAATAAATATACTGAGAGCCTGCAAAGTTTGCCAATATAAATAACGTGGCATTTCAAAGTCTGTCAGTAACTGTAATTGAATTTTTCAAAGTAAAAATACAGTTCGGTTGTAAATTGGAGTCATGCTTGACATTAGTTGGGCATTAGAAGATATTAATTAGATACTGCTCACTTCTTCTCTCTGATTTCTTTATATTAGATGAAATTATCGGGAAAGAGAAATTTACAAGCATGCAATTTAGAGATTTTTATTCTCAAAAACAAGCTGCCTGGTAATTTTTAGTGGAAGAATAAATGCTTTTTTCAAAAACCTTGTCAGTGAGCTGTCTAAAACATGCCCTTCCCTATATGAACACAATATGGAAAAGCTAGTCCATTTTAATACTTTGTAATGATAATAAGCTACAGTGAACAAGTAGCCTAGGGAAAAGATAGTAGTAGTCACCTTTAAACAGAAAGAGAATAGCAAGTAATTGTACATTTTTACACTAGGCTGATGACAACATTTCCTGTGACTTTGAACTTACTTTGGCTGTCACCAGCCTGGCAAACATTCTGCATATCAATCAGACAGTTGTATTTCTTGCATGACATTTGCAGCCTAATGTAGACATTGACTTATGTGATCCTTATATGTAAGCAGACCGTTTATATGTAAATAATTGTGTTCCTTCATGCTGCAGATGCTGCATGTAGAACTGTTCAGACCTTTTAGGTCTCAATACCACATGCAGTTTTCATTTATTGTTGTTATTCTTGCTTAAATCTGTCTTCCTCCTTCTTTGGCATGGTTCACTCCTGAGTGTGTGGTTTATGTGATTGTACAGTGGTATGTGTGCCTGTTTTCCAGCAGTTAATTCTATTTCTGGAAACTCAATCCAAATAATTAACAGTGTTTGAATCTAAGTTTTCTTGAGGATTTGTCATGTTGATTTCTTGTTTTGTGTTTAACAAGATACTATAGTTAATTATCACAAAAATATATCCAGATATTGACTTAATTTACATAATTTTAATGTATTCTGGGCATGTTTCAGTATTTTCTTAGTTCCTGTTATCTTGCTTTGAGTGGACATATTTGGGGGGGGAGCAATCCTTTTGTTTTCAGTTTAAAACTTCTAAGTATCCAAGACCTACTCTTGTTAGGTTCTTTCCAAATAGCTTATTCTTTAAATACTTTGCTTTTTTATTAAATAAATCAGGTGCCCCCACACTGCATCATGTCTATTGTTCATAAGTATATTTATTTTCTAGCTGGTCTCATCTCCAAGGTAAGCATTTTTTAAGTTAATTTTAATTTTATATTGGGGAATAGTTGATTTATGATGTTGTGTTAGTTTGTTGTACAGCAAACTTGTTCAGTTATACATGTGTGCATTCATGTCCAGATTATTTTCCCATATAGGTCATTATAGAATATTGAGTAACGTTCCCTGCACTATACAGTAGGTCCTTGTTGGTTATCTATTTTACACATACAAGTGTGTACATGTTAATTCCAATCTCCTAATTTATCCCTCCCCTCTACCTTTCTCCTTTGGTAACCATAAGTTTGTCCTCTAACTGTGTGAGTCTATATCTGCTTTGTAAATAAGCTCATTTGTATCACCTTTAAAAATTCTATATGTAAGTGATATCCTACGATATCTGACTAAGGAAATGGCAATCCACTCCAGCACTCTTGCCTGGAAAATCCCATGGACAGAGAAGCCTGATAGACTACAGTCCATGGGGTTGCAAAGAGTCAGACACGACTGAGCAACTTCACTTTCACTTTCACTCAGTGAGACAATCTCTAGGTCCATCCATGTTGCTGCAAATGGCATTGTTTCATATTTTTTTGAATCTATGTACCACATCCTCTTTATCCATCCCTCTGTCAATGGACATTTAGGTTACTTCCGTGTCTTTGCTATTATAAATAGTGCTGCAATGAACATTGGGGTGCATGTATCTTGTAGAGTTATGGTTTTCTCCAAATATATGCCCACGAGTGGGACTGCAGGGACTGTGGTAGTTCTATTTATAGTTTTTTTAAGAAACCTCCATACTGTTCTCCAACCTACATTCCCACCAACAGTGTAGGAGGGTTCCCTTTCTCCACACCCTCTCCAGCAGTGTTTGTAGACTTTTTGATGATAGTTGTTCTGACTAGTGTGAGGCGATACCTCATAGTAGTTTTTATTTGCATTCCTCTAATAATTACCTGTGTTGAACATATTTTCATGTGCTTTGGGGCCATCCATATATTTTCTTTGAAGAAATGGCCATTTAGATCTTGAATTGTCTACTTTAAAAAATTCTTGGAAGTCTACAAAATTGACTTTGATTTGCTTGCCTTTATAGAAAACAAATACACTAAAATACAACTCCCAGGGAATTTATTTAAGAACTCTATCCAAGGAGAAAGGAGAGAGTCGTGACTTCACCAAGATGGTAACACAAGTTCTTCCTGACTTAGCTTTCCCTCACTAGAACAGCTAACAATTATAACTCATGGACAACACACCACTGAGAGAATCCTAGAAGATGGGAGTGAGGAAGAAGCACCTCTTTGCACCATAGAAACCAAGATGGGCTGCACTGGACAGGTAAGAGAAGTCACCCCACAATGTTGTCTTTTTCCTGAGGCTGTGGTTCTTCCAGTGGTCAAAAAAAGAGCCCAGGGCTTACTTCCAAGACCCCAGGCCTTGTGGGTCACTTCATGAAAACATTTACTCTGGACTTGCCTCAGGAAGATTGCAGGGGAATTTGTGAGGCTCAACTGCTACAAACCTGATTGTGGCAGAGAAGAGAAGGAAGGACTCCCAACAACCATCACTCAGCTCTTTACAGACCAAATTCCTATTTGCAAAACCCAAGGAGTAATGTCAACCAGCCCCTTTTCTCATCTGCAGAACCAAACTAGAGAGGCAGTCTGGCCAGGGAGTTCAGCAGGGCTCAGGTCTGCCTACTTGAGGTTTTTAAACAAGGAGTCCTGCTAGTGCCTGTGGGCAGAACAGGCTCCAAGGCTGATGAAAGAGCTGTGTAATAGCTCCACTTGCTGTGAATCTTGGCTTCTCTGCCCAACCAGAAAATTGGGGAGTTGCCTGAGGAGGGCAGAAGCCAGCCAGAGTCATAGTTTCACCCACTACAGGGTCTGACCCTTGTCTCATCTGACAGCAAAGGCTGGTGAGAACACCTGGAAAGATGTATAACTGAGTAACTTTCAGGCCAAGAGACAAGCAGAGCTGATCACCCCCAGAACAAAGCCCAAGGATGTTTGTTTGGGCAGGAACTGGGGGCATGGATCAGCTTGAGGCCTGGAGCTGTTTCTCTGACTGTGTCCAGGCAGGGAAGCCAATTTGTAGCCACAGTTATTTCTGAATAGAGCCTTTAGCCCTCCTGACCAGGGAACCTTACCAGAGAAGCTGCGTGTCTCATCCAATAGCTCTGCATACAGTGGTCTTGAACAAAGAACACAGGAGTGGCTTTTCCTGTCTGCAGAGCAAAACCAGTGGCTTCACCTGACCAAGATATTCAATATGTACCCTTGCTTTATTCAGGTGCCCAGTGATCCACATAGGCCCTTCTATTGTTGTCTGGCCAAGGCAGGGAAGCTAATTCATAGCTTTACTTACCGCTGCAAATAACACCCCGTCTTGACAGTCTAGTAAACCTTACCAGAGCATCCAGACAACTGTAGAGAACCCCTTCCTGTAGACTCACTTGGGCAGAGAACAAAACCAGTGGTACAGTTGACCCCCCATTTCCAACTGACCTCAGCACTCAAACAGTTGCATTGTCCCCAAACAGACCCTCATAGCAAGTCCAGCCTTCTTAAGGATATAACCACCAGACACATGCAGAAATCCAAACTGAGCTCACTAGTGAAGAACTGCTCTGCATAGGAAATCTACAAAATTTTGGAAGGGGAGTCCATTTATTCAAATGTGCAGATACAACAGAAGGAAACAGGGTCATGAAAAATCAGGTAAATATAATACAACCAAAGGAAACTGTAAAAGTCTTATAACTGATTCTAAAGAGATGTATATCTATGAGCTGCAAATTTCAGAATAATCCTCTTAAAAAAGTTCAGTGAACTACATGAACACATAGACAAAATTTCATGAATATAGTTCAACAAAGCAATTGTAAAAAAGAAACCCTAGAAATTCCAGAGCTGATAATATGATAAGGATTGGCAGAATTTAATAGAGTTGCAATTTGAGAACAAAAGAAAGAATCAGTGGGCTAAAAGGCAGGACATTTGAAATTATCCAGCCAGAGGGGCAAATAAAGAAAAAAAAATGAAAAAGACTAAAGAAAGCTTATGAGACTTATGGTATAGAATAAAAAGGACAATATTCATACATTAAGAGAATTCAGAGGGAAAAGAGAAAGGAACAGAAAGTATATTTAAAGCAATAATGGCTTAAAACTTCTTAATGACACGGAGAGAAATAAACCTCCAAATCCAAGAGGCCCAAGAGATGCTAAATATAGCTACACCAGAGTACCGAAAGTGAAAGACAAAAAATATTAAAAGCAGAAAGAGAAGAAAGAGATGTTATGTACAAGTGAATCCCCTAAGACTATCAGAGGATTTCCCAACATACATAAACTTTTCAGGCTATTAGAGAATGAGATGATATATTTAAAATATTGAAAGAAAATACCTGTTAATCAAGAATACTATACCTGACAAATCTGTCCTTCAGAAAGGAGGAGGGATTAAGATGACCTTACATACACAAAAGTTGAGGCAATTCATTTCCACTAGACTTGCCTTATAAGAAATGCTAAGGAGTGTTTCTTAAGTAGAAATAAAAGGATGCTAATTAATATCACAAAAGTATAAGGCCATGCAAAACTCACTGGTAATGATAATTACATAGTTAAAATTGGATTCTATAGTCAAAGTTGGATTTTGTAATATATGGTAATGGTTGTGTGTAAATCACTGTAAAGAAAAAAAAAATAGTAAAAAATAACCAGAACTACACAATTTTGTTATTACACAACTTAAGAAAAAAAGATAATGTAACATGAGTAATCTAAAATGTGAAGGTAAAGAAAATTAAGATATGTCTTTATAATTCTGTTTAAGTTGTTACAAGTTTAAAGTAGGGTGTTATAATTTTAAGATATTTTATGTAAGCCTCGTGATCATCACAAAGGAGGAACCTGCAGTAATTACAGAAAAGAACATGCTAAAGATCAAAGCATCCTGATATCATAAGACATCAAAGCTCAAGAAAACACTGAAGGCTAAGAAACAAGGAACAATGGATCTACAAAACAGCAAGTGCTTACTTAGCAATAATTATTTTAAATGTAAATGGATCAAATTATCCAATAATATGCAGTCTGGGGCTTCCCAGGTGGCTCAGACAGTAAAGAATCCACCTGCAGTGTGGAATACCTGAGTTCAATCCCTGGGTCTGGAAGATCTCCTGGAGGAGGGCATGGCAACTCACTCCAGTATTCTTGCCTGGAGAATCCCCATGGACAGAGGAGACTGGTAGGCTCCAGCCCATGGGGTCACAGAGAGTCAGGCACTACTAAGCAACTATGCACAGCAAATACACTGTCTAGTTTAAAGGCACACACAGACTGAAGAGATATTTCAAGCAAATAATAACCAAAAAAAAAAAAAAAAAGGGATAGAGACACTTATATCAGACAAAATAGACTTTAAAAATAGTAAAGACAAATAATTTTACTACACAATGATAAAGGGTCTTTTCATCACGAAGACACACCAATTATAAATATTTATGCTCCCATCATTGCAGCATCTAAATACATAAAGCAACACCTAAGAAGATTAAAGAGCAATGCAATAATAATTGGGGACTTTGATCAGTTCAGTTCAGCTTAGTCACTCAGTGGTGTCCTACTCTTTGTGACCCCATGGACTACAGCACGCCAGGCCTCTCTGTCCATCATCATCTCCCAGAGTTTACTCAAACTCATGTCCATTGAGTAGGTGATGCCATCCAACCATCTCATCCTCTGTTGTCCCCTTCTCCTCCCTCCCTCAATCTTTCTCAGCATCAGGGTCTTTTCCAATGAGTCACTTCTTTGGCCACCTGATGCAAAGTATTGGAGTTTCAGCTTCAACATCAGTCCTTCTAATGAATATTCAGGACTGACTTCCTTTAGGATGGACTGGTTACATCACCTTCCAGTCCAAGGGACTCTCAAGAGTCTTCTCCAACACCACAGTTCAAAAGTACCACTTCTTCAGCTCTCAGCTTTCTTTATAGTCCAACTCTCACATCCATACATGACTACTGGAGAAACCATAGCTTTGACACTCTACTCCAAATGATGGATAGTTTATCCAGACAGAAACCGAACAAGGGAAGAGCAACTTTGAACAACATAGACCAAACAGACCTAACAGAGATACATAAAAAATATTCTATTCAACGGCATACACATTCTTTCAGGTGCACATGGAATGTTTTCTAGGATAAACCATATATTGGCCACATGTCTTAGCAAATTCAAGATTTAAATCATACCCAGTATGCTCTCTGACCACACTGGTCTGAAACTAAGAAATCAATCAGAAGATAAAACCTGGAAAATTCCCAAATAGTCATCCCATGGCACTGGTTTCAGGAACCTCTGTGGATACCTAAATCTGAGGATGCTCAGTTCCTTTATATAAAATAGCATAGTGCCATAAATACAGTTGGCCATCTGCAGACACAAAACCCGCAAATACAGAAGGCTGACAGTACACTGCTGAAAAAACAAGGTATGAGAGAAGAAATTAAAAGGGAAATAAAACAGCACCTTGAAACAAACATGGCAAAATTCATAAAATGCAGCAAACGCAGTTTTAAGAGTTCACGGTCACAAACACCTATATTAAGAAACAGAAAAATTTCTTCCTTCAGAAAAAATAAACTGAGCCCAAATGGAGAAGAAGGAAGGAAGTAATAGAGATTAGAGCAGAAATGCATAAAAAAGAGAACAGGAAAACTATAGAAAAGATGAACCAAAAAGTTGGTTGTTTGAAAAGATGAATGAAGTTTACAACTTTTAGCCAGAGTAACCAAGGGAAAAAGAGGACCCAAATCAATAATAATATAAATAAACAAGGAGACATTATGACTGATACCACAAATACAAAGGAGCATAAGAGGCTACTATGAATAAGTGCACATCATCAAACTGGATAACTTACAGGAAATTTTAAAAAGTCTTAAAAACAGTAAATTCTTAGACTGAATCAGGAAGAAACAAAGTCTGAATATACCAATCTATAAGAAAAGAGAATTAGTAATCAAAAACCTCTCAACTGAAAAAAATAAAATCCAGAACTGATTCCTTAACTGGTGAATTTTACCAAATACCTAAAGAATACCAATCCTCAAAATATTTCAAAAATACTGGACAGGAAGGAACATTTCCAGATTCATTTTATGAGGCTGGCATCACCCTGATATCAAAAACAAAACACAAAAATTATAACAGAAAACTACAGACCAATATCCCTGATAAATACAGATGCAAAATTTTCAGTAAAATATTAGCAAACCAAATTTAGCACATAAAAAACATCATTCACCATGATCAGTTGGATTTATATCTGGGATGTAAGGATGAACAAAGGAAAGGGTTAGTTGCTCAGTCATGTCTGACTCTCTGTGAGCCCATGGACTGCAACTCACCAGGTTCCTCTGTCCATGGGATTTTCCGTTCCCTTCTCCAGGGGAACTTCCTGAACCCAGAGATGGAACCCTGGTCTCCCACATTGCAGGCAGATTCTTTACCGTCTGAGCCACTAAGGAAGTAAGGATAGTTCAACATATACAAGTCAGTTTATGTGATTTCATATTAATGGAATGAAAGACAAATATCATGATCACCTTAATGGAGGCAGAAAAAGTCATCTGACACAATTCAACATCCACTCTTGATAAAATCTTTTTAATAAATTGAATATATCAGGAATGAACCCCCAAATAATAAAGGGTATAAGCAAGCCCACAAGTAATTTCCTACTCAAGTAATTTCCTACTGTAAAAGACTGATAGCTTTTCCTCTAAGGTCAGAAACAAGACAAAGATGCACACTCTCAGAATTCCTATTCAGCATGGTCCTGGAAGTCCTCACCACAGCAACCAAGCAGGTAAATATGAATCAGAATTTGAAAGGGAAAAGGTTGTCTCTATTTGCAGATAGCATGATTTTGTATAGAAAACCTAATGATTCCATTACAACGCAGATCTAATCAATGAGTTCAGTAAAGTTTCAGGATACAAACAACATAAAAATAGTAGCATTTGTATGGTGGTGGTGGTTTAGTAGCTAAGTTTTGTCCTATTCCTGAGATCCCATGGACTGTAGCTTGCCAGGCTCCTCTGTCCACGGGATTCTCCAGGCAAGGATACTAGAGTGGGTTACCATTTCCTTCTCCAGAGGATCTTCCTAACCCAGGAATCAAACACTGGTCACCTGCATTACAGGCAGATTCTTTACCATCTGGGCTATGAGGGAAACATTTGTATACACTAGCAAATTATCTGAGAAATAAAATTATTCCATTTATAGTAACATAAAAGTACTTAGTACGAAACACAAAATGTCAAAGCATGCCTGAGAACAAAGCAGGAAGAATTACACTTCCCAAACCACAAAAATAATCAAAACAGCCTGCCAGTGACATGAAAAAAGACATACAGGTCAATGCAACAGAACCAAGAGCTCAGAAATAAACCCAAGCATATATAGTTGATTACTCTTTGACAATGGAAACAAGAATATACAATGGTAAAATGACAGTCTATTTAGTAAGTGGTGTTTGGAAGAGTAGATATTTACATGTAAAACAATGACACTAGGCAAAATGAAGGACAAAAATGATAAGGACCTAAGCAGAAGAGATTAAGAAGAGGTGGCAAGAATACACAGAAGAACTATACAAAAAAGCTTTTAATAACTCAGATAACCATGATGGTGTGGTCACTCACCTAGAGCCAGACATCCTAGAGTGTGAATCAAGTGGGGCTTAGGCAGCATTGCTACAAACAAAGCTAGTGGAGGTGATGAAATTCCAGCTGAGCTATTTCAAATCCTAAAAGATGATGCTATGAACGTGCTGCACTCAATATGCCAGCAAATTTGGAAAACAGCAAGGGCCACAGGACTGGAAAAGATCATTTTTTCATTCCAATCCTGAAGTAAGGCAACAAAAAAAAGGTTCAAATTACTATACAATTGCATTCATTTCACATGCTAGAAAGATTATGCTCAAAATTCTTCAAGCTATGCTTCAGCAGTATGTGACTCGATAATTTTCAGATGTACCAGAGGAACCAGAGATCAAATCGCCAACCTCAGCTGGAAAAGCAAAGCAATTCCAATATATACATATATCTATCTATCTACCTACCTACACATATACATTTCTGCTTTATTGACTATGCTATAACCTTTGAGTATGTGGATCACAACAAATTGTGGAATATTGAAGAGATGGGAATATCAGACCACCTTACCTGCCTCCTAAGAAACCTGTATGCAGGACAGGAAGCAACAGTTAGAACTGGACATGGAACATCAGACTGGTTCCAAATTTGGAAAGGAATATGTCAAGGCTGAATATTGTCATCCTGCTTATTTAACTATATGCAGAGTACATCATATGAAATGCTGGGGTGGGCAATTCACAAGCTGAGATCAAGATTGCAGGGAGAAATACCAGCAACCTCAGATATGCAGATGATACCACAGAAACGGCAGATACCACTTTATGGCAGAAAGTGAAGAGGAACTAAAAAGCCTCTTGATGAAGGTGAAAGAAGAGAGTGAAAAAGCTGGCTTAAAACTCAAGATTCAAACAACAAAGATCATGGCATCCAGTCCCATTACTTCATGGCAAATAGATGGGAAACAGTAGAAACAGTGTCAGATTTCATTTCCTTGGGCTCCAAAATTGCTGCAGATGGTGACTGCAGCTATGAAATTAAAAGACACTTGCCCCTTGGAAAAAAAGCTATGACAAACCTAGACAGAGTATTAAAAATCAGACACATCACTTTGCCAACAAAGATCCGTATAATCAAAGCTATGGTTTTTCCAGTGGTCGTGTATGAATGTGAGAGTTGAAATACAGAGAAGGCTGAGCACTGAAAATTTAATGCATCCTAATTGTGGTACTGGAAAGGACTCTTGAAGGTCCCTTGGACTGCAAGGAGATCAACTTGTCAATCCTAAAGACAACCCTGAATATTCATTGGAAAGACTGATACTGAATCTGAAACTCCAATACTTTGGCCACCTGATAAAAAGAACTGACTCATTGGAAAAGACCCTGATGCTGGGATAGACTGAGGGCAAGAGGAGAAGGGGATGACAGAGGATGAGATGTTTGGATGGCATCGCTGACTCAATGGGCATGCGTTTGAGCAAGCTCAGGGAGATAGTGAAGGACAGGGAAGCCTGGTATGCTGCAGTTGATGGGGTTGCAAGTAGTCAGACATGACTTAGTGACTGAACAGCTGAACAACAATGAAACTAGACTCCTATCACACTATACCTACAGGCATGTCATAAAGCACAATCAACAACGTAAAAAGTGAAACTGCAACAAACTAAAAAAGGTTCATCAAACTAAAAAGGCAAAGAAACAGCAAAATAAAAAGACAACCTGCTAAATAAAGAAATGTCTGCACACCATATATCCAGTAACGGTTAATATCCAAAATACATAAAGAACTCATACAGCTCAATGGTAACAAAAGAATCAATTAGAAAATGGGTGAAAGTTGTTTATACAAAGTATTTATATGAAGGTCAATGAGTATATAAAATGCTCATCACAATTCATTTAGTGAAAAGCTAATCAAAATCACAATGAGATACCACCTCTAACATCTGAGCAATGTACTCAGTTCCTGCCTACAAAAAATGAGTGGTAGCAATGTGTATTGATTCGAAGCCAATGGAGTTAAGAAGTGAGTGTGCCTGCTCTCTCATCTCTTTCTATAACAAACTTGGTTCTAGTTATTAGAAACAGCTCATCCAAAAGATGAAAGAAAAGAGAATCAGTAGGAGGAATCCAGCAGAATGTACAATAAGTATGGAACTGTTGGGATGTGAAAAATTATCTATTTTTTGGTTAACTTCAACTGATTTCCATTATGTTAAGCCATAGGCACTAGGATTTATTACAACAGTTAGCATTCTATTATTAGTATTATTATTATTGAAAACATTGCCTAAACTTGGAACAAAAATCTAAAATGCACTGGCTTAGCAGTCAGGTAATAGGTGACAAGGGAATTAATGTCAGAAGGAAGACTTTCCTCTGAATCCTCACATGAGAATTATTGAAGAAAAGATAAATTACTATCTTGCTAATCTGTAGGGATTTCAGGGTAACAAGCAACACTCATTACCTCAATTGTGTGAATGAAGTAATGAACAGAGAAAATAATACATTTCTGAGTTTACATCGCTCACTTATAAAACTAAATAGAAATCACCCTATGAATGAGCAACAGTAGATTGTACCTTTGGCATAGATTCCAGAAACACCAAGTGGGCAAACACTGAAATCGTGAAGAATGTGTGGGCATACCAGCACACTTGGTCACAAAATAATGAATAGAGTGATTATAACCACAGAGAGAAGTTACCATGGCCTTTCATGTAGAGTTCATGATGAGTTGCAAATGCTAGATTATTACAGAACACCACCTCTGTACCATCTGAATATTATACAACCCTTAGGCAGTAAAAGAATGTATGAACAGTCCAGATCCGAAGGCAAAGTAGCTGCAGTAGTGTCCTTTCTTCCATCAGGATTTCAGAGGCAGATTGGTTTCAGTGCTCATTTGCATTCTATGTCCATAGATTGGAGCAGATGTGTTGGAAAAGGAAAAAATCTGAGAAGAGAAGAAACAAGCATTCCCTGAGAAGCACTTTTACCTATAACCTAAGCAAGAATCCGTTGCCACCTTTCTGTATGTCTTTTCTTGAAAAGTACATGAAAATATAATGAGATTTTATTCCAGTTCATTTAGGCTACTTTCTTCTGAGTTTAATGACAGTAATAGAGGGAATCTCATCTTGAGTTTCTTCTCTGTTCTCAAAATCCAAAATTAAGCCATATGCATGTATAAAATTTTTTAAGAAAGCAGTTCGGGTTCTTGTCAAATGTACTAATGCAAGAAGCTCCTGAACTCACCTCCTTCCACAGACAAACCAAATCGATAGCTATATATGGAACTATTTCCTGTGAAATAAGCCCCCAAACTAGATGAGCAATTAATGCTTTCAAAATGTGGTATTGAATAAGAATCTTCAGTCCCTTGGACAAGGAGATCAAACCACTCAATTCTGATACCCTGGATATTCACTGGAAGGACTGACACTGATACTTTGGGCACCAGATGTGAAGAGCCAACTGGACATGAGTTTGAGCAAACTCTGAGAGACAGTGATGGACAGGGAAGCCTGACATGCTGCAGTTCAGGGGGTCACAAAGAATCAGACATGACTGAGCTACTGAATAATGAACAACAATTCCTATACATTAGGCAAATAAGAAAAACACCCACGTTGAAGCAGATATTAGTGGCTGATACACAGTCTCACCATAAACCCTACCATTGGTTTGGCAACCTATAATCAAGAGGGAACTCCATGTGTTTCTGAGCTTTTTCCTGGAGTGAAGGGTTTGGGTCCTTCATCTGGCACCCCGACGTTAAGACTTATAGCTGAGAGATCACCTCCTTCAAAAGAAAACATCTTTGAAAGCCAATGGAACTTGTGTGTTCAACACCCACAAAGCTATAGTGAACTGAGCAACAGTTCTAAAAGGGCTTGCATAGACTCACCATAATAGCTCAGTTGGTAAAGAGTCCACCTGCAATGCAGGAGACCCTGGTTTGATCCCTGGGTTGGGAAAATCCCGTGGAGAAGGGAAAGGCTACCCACTCCAGTATTCTGGCCTTGAGAATTCCATGGACTCTGTAGCCCATGGGGTCACAAAGAGTCGGACATGACTGAGTGACTTTGGTTTTCACTTTCATAGACTCACAACAGCTATGCAATGGCAGAGGCAACTCACTGAAATGACTCTTTCCATTCAGAGAGCCACTGGAGCCATCTTAAAAGCTTCAGCCTGATAGGCAGGCATCTAATTTTACCTACATGAAGAGCCCATTGAAATACCTGCTGAAGAACACAGAGACTGGTAGAAGCCATTTTTATGCTCCCCCTCTGCCTCATTCCAAGTCACAGCTGTCTCACAGAAGAGCTTCTGGACCTGTCTGGTACCCTGAGTCTTGCAACTGCTACCCAGGGGTCACCCCTTGATCACATGGCTCTGGTGGGCAGTTAGGCTTAAATTTCCAAGTTCCACACGTCAGTAACAAATGGAGGACACAATACAGAGAGTCTTTTCAAGAAAGAAGCCTGTTAGCTTGTCTTAACAGTGGTGATCTCAGAACAGGCTTCTAATTAAACATACATCTGGTAGCTAACCAGAATCATCTCTAGAGACCAAGGAGGCCAGTGGGTCCCACCCTCACAGTCTGTCTCTGCCTCACTCCAGGTTACCAGTATCTCTGAGAAAGGAGCTTGTACACATATCTGGTGTTCCAGCTTTGGTGTTTACTGCCCAGAGAAGACATCCCTTGATAACCTGGCTCTGGTGGCCAGTGGGGCTTATGTTCACAGGTCTAATAGCAGCAAACAAACTATCCTTAACTAGCTATTGGCCCAGGGCTCGGTGAAGAGGGTTAGACAGAAATACCTCCTAGGATTCCTCCAAAAGGGTATATTCACATATTTCAGAAGGTGCTGCCTGTAAGTCCAGTTTACAACCAGCTTGAACTTAGGTGCTGATTGAGATCTTCCATTTAGTACAAGGAGCCACTGAGAAAAAAGTACGGTGCTGAAGGACAACCAAAAACCAGGGAAGGATTGTATAATAAAGTTCATCTCCTGCATGAGGCTACACATACAAGTCTGGGAGCAGTGGCTACTGTGTCTACTACATAGAAACCAATACATAGAGTAAAGAAACAGAAATATTTTCCAAGCTAAAGAAAAAGATAAAACTTAAGGAAAAAAGCCTTAATGAGATGGAGATGCGTGATTTACCTGATAGAGTTCAAAATAAGAGTTATAAAGATACTGAGGTGAGGAAATAATGTATGAATAAAGTGAGAATTTTAACAACAGGATAGAAAATGGAAGAAAGTACCAAACAGAAATCACAGAGCTAAAGAACGGAATGACTGAACTGAAGAAAATACAATAGAAAGAGTTTGTAAGAAGGCTGGATGAAACAGAGGAAAAGATCAGTGAATTCAAAGACAGAGCAGAACTCATCCAGTCAGAGTAGGGAAAGGAAAAGTGAATGAAAAAAGATTGATGATAGGATGATAGGAACATAAGGAACCTATGTGACCACAAATGGAATGATACACTTACCAAAAACAAGGTGAGAGAAAGGGAGAGAAAACTTATTTGACTAAACAATGGCTATAAACTTCTCTAACTTGGGGAGGGAAACAGACAGACATGCAGATCCAGGAAGCTACTGAAGTTCTAAATAAAAAGAACTCATACCCATGGCAACATTACATTATGAATCACCTGTCAAAAGTTAAAAACAAGGAATCTTAAAAGCAGCAGGGAAAAATCAGCTTGTTACATCCAAAGGGACCACCACTAGACTATCAGCAGACTTTTCAGCAGGAACTTTGCAGGTGAGAAGGGTGTGATGTGATATAGTCAAAATGCTAAGGAAAAAAGATTCCAACAAGGAATGTCTATCCAGCAATTTTTTTTCCAGAACTGAAAAAAAGATAAAGAGTTTTCAGGCAACAAAAGCTAAAGGATTTCCTCATCATCAGTATTCTTGCCTTGAGAACCCCATGAACAGTATGAAAAGGCAAAATGATAGGATACCAAAAGAGGAACTTCCCAGGTCATTAGGTGCCCAATATGCTACTGGAGATCAGTGGAGAAATAACTCCAGAAAGAATGTAGGGATGGAGCCAAAGCAAAAACAATACCCAGTTGTGGGTGTGACTGGTGATAGAAGCAGGATCCGATGCTGTAAAGAGCAATATTGCATAGGAACCTGGAATGTCAGGTCCACGAATCAAGGCAAATTGGAAGTGGTCAAACAAGAGATGGCAAGGGTGAACGTCGACATTCTAGGAATCAGCGAACTAAAATGAACTGGAATGGGTGAATTTAACTCAGATGACCATTATATCTACTACTGTGGGCAGGAATACCTCAGAAGAAATGGAGTAGCCATCATGGTCAACAAAAGAGTCTGAAATGCAGTACTTGGATGCAGTCTCAAAAACGACAGAATGATCTCTGTTCATCTTCAAGGCAAACCATTCAATATCACAGTTATCCAAGTCTATGCCCCAACCAGGAACGCTGAAGAAACTAAAGTTGAACGGTTTTATGAAGACCTACAAGACCTTTTAAAACTGACACCCAAAAAAGATGTCCTTTTCATTATAGGGGACTGGAATGCAAAAGTAGGAAGTCAAGAAACACCTGGAGTAACAGGCAAATTTGGCCTTGGAATGCGGAATGAAGCAGGGCAAAGACTAATAGACTTTTGCCAAGAAAATGCACTGGTCATAGCAAACACCCTCTTCCAACAACACAAGAGAGGACTCTACACATGGACATTACCAGATGATCAACACCGAAATCAGATTGATTATATTCTGTGCAGCCAAAGATGGAGAAGCTCTATACAGTCAACAAAAACAAGCCCAGGAGCTGACTGTGACTCAGATCATGAACTCCTTATTACCAAATTCAGACTCAAATTGAAGAAAGTAGGGAAAACTGCTAGACCATTCAGGTATGACTTAAATCAAATCCCTTTTGATTATACAGTGGAAGTGAGAAATAGATTTAAAGGCCTAGATCTGCTAGATAGAGTGCCTGATGAACTATGGAATGAGGTTCGTGACATTGTACAGGAGACAGGGATCAAGACCATTCCCATGGAAAAGAAATGCAAAAAAGCAAAATGGCTGTCTGGGGAGTCCTTACAAATAGCTGTGAAAAGAAGAGAGGCGAAAAGCAAAGGAGAAAAGGAAAGATATAAGCATCTGAATGCAGAGTTCCAGAGAATAGCAAGAAGAGATAAGAAAGCCTTCTTCAATGAGCAATGCAAAGAAATAGAGGAAAAGAGCAGAATGGGAAAGACTAGAGATCTCTTCAAGAAAATGTGAGATATCAAGGGAACAGTTCATGCAAAGATGGGCTCGATAAAGGACAGAAATGGTCTGGACCTAACAGAAGCAGAAGATATTAAGAAGAGGTGGCAAAAATATACAGAAGAACTGTACAAAAAGATCTTCACGACCCAGATTATCATGATGATGTGATCACTAATCTAGAGCCAAATATCTTGGAATGTGAAGTCAAGTGGGCCTTAGAAAGCATCACTACGAACAAAGCTAGTGGAGTTGATGGAATTCCAGTGGAGCTGTTTCAAATCCTGAAAGATGATGCTGTGAAAGTGCTGCATTCAATGTGCCAGCAAATTTGGAAAACTCAGCAGTGACCACAGGACTGGAAAAGGTCAGTTTTCATTCCAATCCCAAAGAAAGGCAATGCAAAAAATGCTCAAACTACCGCACAATTGCACTCATCTCACATGCTAGTAAAGTAATGCTCAAAATTCTCCAAGCCAAGCTTCAGCAGTATGTGAACCGTGAACTCCCTGATGTTCAAGCTGGTTTTAGAAAAGGCAGAGGAACCAGAGATCAAATTGCCAGCATCCACCGGATCATGGAAAAAACAAGAGAGTTCCAGAAAAACATCTCTTTCTGCTTTATTAACTATGCCAAAGCCTTTGACTGTGTGGAGCAAAATAAACTGGAAAATTCTTCAAGAGATGGGAACACCAGACCACCTAACCTGCCTCTTGAGAAATCTGTATGCAGGTCAGGAAGCAACAGTTAGAACTGGACATGGAACAACAGACTGGTTCCAAATAGGAAAAGGAGTATGTCAAGGCTGTATATTGTCACCCTGCTTATTTAACTTATATGCAGAGTACATCATGAGAAACGCTGGACTGGAAGAAATACAAGCTGGAATCAAGATTGCCGGGAGAAATATCAATAATCTCAGATATGCAGATGACACCACCCTTATGGCAGAAAGTGGAGAGGAACTAAACAGCCTCTTGATGAAAGTGAAAGAGGAGAGCGAAAAAGTTGGCTTAAAGCTCAACATTCAGAAAACGAAGATCATGGCATTTGGTCCCATCACTTCATGGGAAATAGATGGGGAAACAGTGGAAACAGTGTCAGACTTTATTTTTTGGGGCTCCAAAATCACTGCAGATGGTGACTGCAGCCATGAAATTAAAAGACGCTTACTCCTTGGAAGGAAAGTTATGACCAACCTAGATAGCATATTCAAAAGCAGAGACATTACTTTGCCGACTAAGGTCCGTCTAGTCAAGGTTATGGTTTTTCCAGTGGTCATGTATGGATGTGAGAGTTGGACTGTGAAGAAGGCTGAGCACTGAAGAATTGATGCTTTTGAACTGTGGTGTTGGAGAAGACTCTTGAGAGTCTCTTGGACTGCAAGGAGATCCAACCAGTCCATTCTGAAGGAGATCAGCCCTGGGATTTCTTTGGAAGGAATGATGCTAAAGCTGAAACTCCAGCACTTTGGCCACCTCATGCGAAGAGTTGACTCATTGGAAAAGACTGATGCTGGGAGGAATTGGGGGCAGGAGGAGAAGGGGACAACAGAGGATGAGATGGCTGGATGCATCACTGACTAGATGGATGTGAGTCTGGGTGAAGTCCGGGAGACGGTGATGGACAGGGAGTCCTGGCGTGCTGCGATTCATGGGTTGCAGAGAGTCGGACACGACTGAGTGACTGAACTGAACTGAACTGAACTGAACTACAGGAAATAATAAGGGATCTTCTCTAAGATGAAATGAAAGACTGCTAATTGGTAACAAGTAACACATAAAGGTATAATCTCACTGGAAAAGGTAAATAGATAGTAAAACTTAGCATAACCTAATGTAAAGTTCGGAGAAGGCAATGGCACCCCACTCCAGTACTCTTGCCTGGAAAATCCCATGAGTGGAGCAGCCTGGTAGGCTGCAGTCCATGGGGTCGCGAAGAGTCGGACACGACTGAGCGACTTCACTTTCACTTTTCACTTTCATGCATTGGAGAAGGAAATGGCAACCCACTCCAGTGTTCTTGCCTGGAGAATCCCAGGGACGGCAGAGCCTGGTGGGCTGCCATCTATGGGGTCGCACAGAGTCAGACACGACGGAAGCGACTTAGCAGCAGTAGCAGCAGCAGCAATGTAAAGTTGGTGGGTAAATCACTTATAATGCTAGGTAAGGTTAAAAGGCAAAAGTAATGATAAGTATAACAATAATAATTTGTTAATATGTATACAAGACAAAAAGAAATAAATGATAATGTCAAAAACATAAAACTTGGTGAAAGTTTTAGTCGCTCAGTCACATCTGACTCTTAGCAAGCTTATGGACTGTAGCCTGCCAGGTTCCTCTGTCCGTGGAATTCTCTAGTCACGAGTATTCAAGTCGGTTGTCATTCCCTTCTCCAGGGGACCTTCCCAACCCAAGGACTGAACAGGTCTCCTGCATTGCAGGCAAATTCTTTATCATCTGAGCCACCAGGGAAGCCCCATAAAACTTAGTGGGGGTGTAAAAATGTAAAGCTTTGGAATGCACTCAAACTTAAGTTGTTGTAAACTTATAACAAACTATTTTGCTATTTTATATATATTTCAAGGTAATCACAAAGTGAGAACCTATACAAGCATATTTCAGAGATATTCCAGGTCACTTCAATAAAGCTAGTCACACAAATTTTTGGTTTCCTAGAGTGTATTAAGGTCATGTCTATAGTGTGTTCCATTAAGTGAGCAGTAGCAGTATGTTTAAAAATATTTATAAACCTTAATTTAAAATATAAAACAAAAATATTACAGTAGTGACATAATAGATCAAAGTACACCATAAAAATGTAATAATAAAAAAGTTTGAAATATTGCAAAAATTACCAAAATGTGGCATGGCAATATGAAATGAGCAAATGCTGCTTGAAAAATGGCACCGGTTTGCTTGTGAGATGTAGACTTGCCACAGATTTGTATTGCTTATAGCAGTACAGTAAAGTGCAATAGAGTGAAGTGTGTCTATATTACATGCACAGAAGACAAAGAGGAAGAAATCTAAGCATACCACTCCAGAAGATCATCACATCAAAAGGCAGAAAGCAGGAGAAGAAACGAACAAGGGACTACATCACAGCCAGAAAACAACTGCTGCAAAGCTAATAAGTCCATGGCACAATTACTTTAAATGTAAGTGGACTACATTATCTCATCAAGAGTAGAGTGGCTGAATTTACACAAAATCTGTACGCTGCCTAAAAGAGACTCACTTCATGTATAAGGCCACACACAGACTAAAAATGAAGGAATGGCAGAAGGTATTCCATAAAAATGGAAACCAGAAGAAAGCTGGGGCAGCGATACTTTCATTAGGCAAAAGAGACTTAAAGCCTATAATAAGAGATAAGAAGGTCACTATATTAATGATAAAGCAGTCAGTCCAACAAGAAGATACAACATGTGTAACTATTTATGCATCAAGCATAAGAGCACCTAATATATAAAGAAATATTAACAGACCTAAAGATACAAATAGAAAGCAGTCCAATAATAACAGGGGTATCCCAGTTTAATACCCTGACTTGCATCATCGACAGAAAGCCCAAAAATAAATCCACCCAAATATGGTCAATTGGTTTATGACAAGGAGCCAAGAATATATAATGGAGAAAAGGCCATCTCATCAATAAATAATGTTGGGAAAATGGAGCAGCCACCTATAAAATCATGAAACTGAACCAGTCTCAACAACACACACAATAATTAACACACAATGGATTAAAAAGATTTGAGTGTAAGCCCTGAAACCATGAAACTGTAGAAAAAAACATAGTAAGCTTCTTGACATCAAGCATAGTGATGAATTTTGGAGCTGATTCCAAAAGCAAAGGCAACTAAAACAATAATTAACAAGTGGGATCACATACGCTAAAAAGCTTCTGCATGAGGGCAAAGGAAACAATCAACATAATGAAAAGGCAACCTTAGGGGAAAAAATGCAAATATATGATACGAGGTAAATATCCAAAATAGATAAAGAACTCATAAAACTCTAAAAAATGAGCTAAAAAATCCAATTATAGAAATGGGCAGAGGATCAGATGGACAGATGGCTAACAAGTATATATGAAAGATGCTTAACATCATTAATCATAGGGAAATACAGTCAAAACCACAATGAGGTATCACTTCATACCTATTAGAAGAAATATTATCAAAAAGACAAGAAATAAATGGTGGTGAGGATGTGGAGAAAAAGAAATACTTGAGCTTTTTTCATGGGAATATAAATTGGAGCAGTTACTATGGAGGACAGAATAAAGACTTCCCAAAATATTTAAAATAGAACTAATCTATAATCCCACAGTTTCACTGCTGGGTATTTATCTGAGAAAACAAAAACACTAACTTGATACCTTCACCTGTACATTCGTTTCAGCAATACTTAGAGAATCTAAGACATGGAAGCAACCTAAGCATCCAGTGATGGTTGAATGAATTAAGAAAATGTGGTATAAAATGTAAAGCTGATGTGTACTAGAATTTTATTCAGCCATAACAATGAATAAAATCCTGCCATTTGCAACATGGGTGGACCTTGAGGGTTCTTTGCCAAGTGAAATACATTAGACTGAGAAATACAAATTCTATACGATCTCATTTTATTTCCGTGCCTGCTCAGTCATGTCCAACTCTTTGTGACCCCATGGAATGTAGCCCGCCAGGCTCCTCTCTCCATGGGATTCTCCGGCAAGTATACTGGAATGGATTGCCATTTCCTTCTCCAGGGGATCTTCTCGACCCAGGTATTGAACTGGCATCTCCTGTGTCCCCTGCATTGGCAGGGGGATTCTTTACCACTGAGCCACCTGGGAAGCCCCCAGAATACTGGAGTGGGTAACCCTTCCCTTCTCTAAGGGGATCTTCCCAATGTAGGAATCAGACCAAGGTCTCCCACATTGCAGGCTGATTCTTTACCAGCTGAGCCACAAGGGAAGCCCAAGAATACTAGAATGGGTAGCCTATCCCTTCTCCAGCAGATCTTCCTAACCCAGGAATAGAACTGGGGTCTCCTGCATTGCAGGTGGATCCTTTGACAGCTTAAAAAATGAAACAAAACAAAACATTCATAGATACAAGGAATAGATTATTTCTTGCCCAGAGTCAGGGGATGGGTTGGGTAAAGTGGTGAAGGGAGTGAAAGGGTACAAACTTCCAGGATGTATTGTACCACAATGTGATTATAGCTAATCATATATATTTATGATTGAAATATAATTATATTTCAAATATACTGTGTTATATATTTGAAAGTTGTTAAGAGAAAAAAATCTTAAAAGTTCTCATCACAAGAAAAAATTGTATCTATGTGATGGATGTTAACTAGACTTCTTGTAGATTTTGCAAGACATGCAAATGTTGAATCACTATAAATCTAAGATGAATACAATATTATATGCCAGTTATACCTCAATAAAAAACAAAGTGGTCCTATACAGTATCCTGTGAAATTTTTTTTGGCCTTCATATATAAAGCAAGGACACTGAGGTGTTTACAAAACAAATGTAAGGCTCTTTAAACAATGCTGTGTATATCTAGATTGTATGTATGTTTATATGTAGGAGGTTTTATTGTTTATTTGACTTAGATACTTATAGTTATTTATAACATGTTAGAAAGCTATTATAATCATATGCATTTTAGAATGTATAGTCTTATTAAAATTTTAATCATGTGTTAAACACACCAGTGTTCTTGGACAAATCATATTTCTTCCATACCTCAAAAGTGATTGGCCACCAGATGTTTGAAAATCAATCAGAACTTTTGAATAATATATGACAATATATGTTCAAAGGTTCAACATTATGAAAAACATTGCTTAAACATTTAAAGTGAATCTATATGTAAAAGATAATTGAGAGATATTAGATCAATTCATAAAATTAACTATATATCCAGTTAAAAGTCCATAGAAAATACTAAATATATATTTTTATAGAAATTAAACCACATGACTAATGATATAGCATAATTTTAGCAGCTATGATACAAGCTAAGCAATATTTCAGTGGCTTCATACAACTGTTTTGCTTCTTGTATATGTAGCAGTAGAGTGCCAGTGCACATGTTCTGGGTTGGTTAGTGACACTGCCCCATTAGATAAGTCAGGTAACTTGGTTCCTTCTACCCTGTGGCTCTGCCATTCCCTGGAGCCATTCTGTCCTCTGCAATGAGCTGTTAGGTGCAAACCGAAAAGATGGGAAAGATGCGCCTGCTTCATAACTGTCATTGTAGCACATCATTTCTATTGACATTCCTTTGGAGAATGGTATGATCCTATTAAATGGTTTGAGAACAGAGTTCTCTGTTGGCAGCTGTTTCACAAAATATCAGAAATGATGTGAAAGTTGCAAAAGGCAGAAAATGGACTTAATCAGTCTGAATGGAAAAAACCAAAGTCCAAAACCTAACTAGGAGAAGACATTGATTACAGAAGATAGTAGTTACAGAGGGCTCAGAGTGAGGTGGTAGACATAAGTCAGACCTGGTATGGTGACCAGTGTGAGTTGGTGAGAATCACAATAATGATAGCCAGGTCATTTAACCCCCAGAGTTGAACAAGTGATGATCCTGGGAAGGTTAAAAGGAACGGAAACGGGATTGCAAAAAGATACCTGCACTCTCAAGTTTACTGCACTACACACACTACACACACGCACTACACACACTTCACACACACACTACACACATATACACACACACACACACACACACACACACAGAGTGCAGTGTTATTCAGCCGAGAAAAAGAAGGAAATTCTGCTATTTGTGGCAAATGGACAGAACTTGAGAAAATATTATGCCAAGTGAAATAAGCCAGAACAAGAATACAACTACTATATGATATCACTAATATGGATAATCTAAAAAGTTAACTATGTAGAAACAGTAGAACACTGGTTGTCAGGGGCCAGTTGACTGGAGGATCAGAGAGATGTTGGTCAGAAGGTACAAACTTGCAAGTAGAAGATAATTAAGTTCTGAAGATCTAATGCACAGCACAGAGAATAGTCAACAATAACGTACTATGTACTTCAAAGTTGCTCAGAGATTAGATTGCAAATGTTCTCAGCACAAAAATGAAATGATAATTGTGTGACATGATAGCAGTGTTAGCTAAAAGCATGGGGTTAATCATATTGTAATATAGAGATGTATCAGTTCAATGCCTTTTAACATTTTAAACTTATACAAGGTTACATGTCTATAACCCAACGAATAAAATTTAAAAATATTAAAAAGTTCACAAGTCATCATAAAAATATATATTGACAATTTGAATAGAAAAAAGGTAGCTATATTGTGTATTTAAATAAGATAAATGACAAGCTAGAGTTAATAGATAATAAATACTTAAGAAAGCTTTACCAAGTAAGTAAATGTATGCGTATACATGTATGCATGCACATACACACACACACACACATATACCTACACATACACTTGTGTTATGTATACTTGTATATAGATAGATCTTGGATCTCTATCTGCACAGATACTTCCATGTTGAGGAAAATAATCTAAATTAGTTGTGAATTATAGAACAAATTAAAATGAATTACAGAATATGGGAAACAAAAATGACATGAGAGTATTATGAATCAAAACCTGTCATGTGTGACCAAAGCAGGAAATATTTAAAGCTACACAATCTCTTAAAAATAAACTAAATTTTCTATTAATGAAGCTAAAAACAAAATTAAATCAAATAAGTTAGAAAAATAATATTGGTTTGGCCAAAAATTTTGTTTGAATTTTCCATAAGATGTTGAAAAGACTAGTAAATAAGACAAATCTTTGGAAAGTCTGAAAAATTGGTTTAGAGAAGAGACAGGCAAAAATTAATGTTAAAAAACATTAGGGTACATATTATATATTCAGTTTGAGATTAGTATGTATAATTTTATATACATATATAGAACTGCTATGCTTGAACACACAGATAAAACTTTTTATTTTCTAGGAAAACTTAAATCACCAGATTCAAGAAACACAGATGTCTAATAGACCAGTAACTATAGAAGATATTATGTACGAGATAGATATTTTTCTATCAAGGACTCTAAGCCCAATAGTTTAATTCTAACAAAAATGGCAATGAGCAAATAATTCTTTGTTAAGTTAATATTCTACTGCAGAGACAAGTGGTGGGATGGGGTTGAGGGGAGAAGGAGAGAGGAGGAGAGGGAGGGTGAGAAAGGAAAAGGGAGACAGAGAAAGTTACTTAGCATTTTTTATGAAACTATAATAATGCTAAAATTAAACCTGGGCAAGGATAATAAGCAAGAAAAGCTAATTTTATACAAAGAAAGATGTGAGAATCCTCAATACAAGATTATCAAAATAAAATAGTGTTATTAAAATGATATTGTTGTTTATAAAAATATTATTAAAAGAATAATGCATTATGACTATTATAATGGGATTATCTCAGTTTAATATAAGAAAATTTATTAATATAATTACTCATATAAACAGATTAAAGAAGAACAATTATGATCGCCTCTATAAATCTCACAAAAGAAGTTGATAAAGCTCAACACTTATTCTTTATTAAAAAAAAATAGTCTTAGCAAATCAAGAATAAAAAGAAAATTTCCTTGATTTATAAGCTACTCAACAGAAATCTCCAACATGTGTCATTTTAATTAAGATTCATTATAAGCATTACAATTCAATGCAGTAACAAGATAGAACTTCTCAGTTCAAAGTTACTTTTTGAGATTATATTAAAGGGTTTAGCCCTTGCAGCTAAAGAGGTTAAAGAAATCAGATATATAATACTCAGAATGGTGTGATTTTCCTTGTTATAGATTATAAGATTATCTACTTGGAAGATCCAAAAATGTAATCTTTTAAAACTATTATAATTTATAGAAATTTAAGGAAAAATCTACTATCTACAAAAAATATAGAAAGTTAACCCCAAATAAAATTTTAGCCTATTCACAGCATCCTGGTTTTCTCTTTATTCACTTAAACTTTTTTTAAAAACATTAATTTGTAACTGATAATAAAATGTTTAGCTTCCAAATTTTATAGGTATTGTGAGTAGTAAGAAGCTGCTTATGTATATTAATCATTAGGAGATGATTGCCAGTAATGAATAGATTTTAAAACACATTCTGAAACACATTTCATACACTGAAAAAAAAAGAAGAAAATCTATGGGTACTACTATATTGGAATGGAAAAATACAAGTGATGTTGATAATGCTGCTTTAGAAATTTCACATGGTCAGTTCCAATTTACCTGCTCTCAAACAGACTTGAAATATATTTTAAAATTCCCTACTATAACAACTCATTTTAATACAGTATAATTTCTCTGTAATCTAAACATTGCAACTCTCTTTTATCTCTGAAAAATATTGTTATAAAACAGAGATCATTAATCTGCGTGTGCTTATGTTTACGTTAAACAATGGGCATGTATTAATTTTATAACAGTATTCTAGTAATTTCTAGGGACATCTTATTTCGTATCACTCACAAACATAACTCCAAAGTTTTAAGTGTAAGACAAAGCATTGCCCTAGAAAGTTAGTACTGATTAAAGTCACAATGTGGTCTTTTGTGCTAGTGTTTTTAATAAAATATTACCAGTGGTAAAATGTAAATAAAAAAGCAAATTGCTTCATTCATCATGCATTTTAAGCAGTTAAAATGAATGAACTCTCCTTTGAGAAAACATCTGACTAAGCAAAATAATGGTTATGAGTTGGAGAAAATGTTTAATGAACTTCCTTGTTAAAATGCAGTTATTTTAGAGCCCATTATTGTTTTAAATTAATTGAAGTTTCTTTGCTCAGAGACTCTTTTCTCTTTTTTCTTTTTCCACTTAATATACCAAAAGAAGTGACCTTAGTAATTCATGTGGATGCCAAGAAGTTACTAAGTGGGGAATGCTGGTTGACATAACAGCATGTGAATGGAAGAGTGTAATCCATGAAGTTTCTTATTCACTTATCTGGTGTCAATTTTAAGGCAAAGATGTTGCCAATGATTGAGTGCAATTGTTCTTCAAACAGCTCATACTGTAAGCTTTCTGATTGATATTCACATCCTATTTCTTGTTCTGAAAACACACCTATTTACTATATATATGGAAGCTGAAATTATATTCTGTCTGCAGCATATATGTGTATATATACACACACACACATACATGCACACATACATACCCATTTGTTTAGGGCAATGGGAGTGAGTGTTCACTCCCACTTACAATGGGAGTAAGGGTTCACATAAACCTTATAGCAGCTTTATTCATAACTTCCAAATCTTAGAAGCAACCTAGGTGTTCTTTAGTAGAATGGATAAACTGTGGTACATCCAGATAAAAGATTAAGTGCTAAAAATAATGGAGCTATCAAGCTATGAAAAACATCAAGGAAACTTAAATGCATACTATTATGTGAAAAGAGCAAATATGAAAGCTATATATTATATAATTCCAACTAAATGATATTGTGAAAAAAGGAAAACTATAATAAGAGATAGTAAAAAAAAAAAAAAAAAAGATCAGTGATTGCCAGGAACTAAGGGAGAGAGCGAAATATGTAGGTGGGGCACAGAGGACTTTTAGAACAATGAAATTGGACTGTTTGATACTGTAACAATAGACATATGACACACATTTGTCCAAGCTCATGGCATGTACAACATTTAGAATGAACCTTAAACTTTGAACTTTGGGTGAGAATGACGTGTCAAAGTAGGTTCATTGATTACAACAAATAAAGTACTCTTTTGAGAGCTGTTGGTAGCAAGGGAAGCTGTGGGAATAAGGGATATATGACAAATCTCTATATATTCTACTCAATTTTGCTATGAACCTAAAACTGCTTTTTTTAAAAAATTATTAAAAAATGTAAACCTAATTTAATAATGGTTCTAATATTTAAAGTAGGCCAGTATTGAAAAGTAGATAGTTCTATACCATGGTGAACCAATAAGATGATTCAATATGAAATGAATTGATAATGTCAGGTCCATGCTTTTATAAGGAATATATTGTTCCTATACACAGTAGAAATTCAGTAGATATAATACAGTGTTTGCTTAAGCTATAGAGTAAGTAAAGTAGAAGTTTAGATAAAGATAAGAGGAAAATTTATGGAAGAACTAATCTTTTTTTTTTTTTAGATTTTTATTTTTTTAATTTTAAAATCTTTAATTCTTACATGTGTTCCCAAACATGAACCCCCCTCCCACAAAAACGACAGTACTAACAGATCACAGCTAGAGACATGTTGAGTGAGCCCATTCATAGTAGAACAGTGAGATAGCACATAACGTGGTATCTGATAATGAGAGATAACAAATATGGAGTGTTTGCAATTATAAGGATGGGTTTGAATCCAGAGCTGACTCTTAAGTCTCTTAATAGTTTTGTGATCTTGGCCAAGTTAATTTATGTCCTCACCAATCCATGTCTCTACTTCTTCATTTATGGTGAGGTGGGAACAAGGTAAACATGAATAAGTGAGCATAACTGGAAGAAGTACACAGACAAAATTTCACCAACATCATCAGGATTCCTGAACCATGAAGCTGGCATTCCACCGCAGCCCAGATCCTATGGTACAAGTGATAGAAGCAAAGAAATACGTGTTGAGTGAATACATAGGAAAATGTGGAGATAAGAAAACACATAATTGTGAAGAATTAGGATCCTTTCTGTGATCCTTCAGGAGGAGGGATGAAAGAAAGAAATGAGAGAGAGAAAGACTTATTTATACCTACTGTGTATCTTTGTATACAAATTCTGCAAACCATATACACTCTTCAGACGTGTGTTTGGTATTTGGATAGTGATATTAGACATCTAATATATTCTGGCTATGATCCTGCACCATTAGGTACACAAGTTATTCATTCATTCATTCATTATGGTCATTTAAATGACCATAGTATGCTAGGTATCAGGATAAAGTCTTAAATAAGACAATCTCTCTGTCTTCCCGAAACTCATATTCCAAACCAAAAGGGGGAGATTGACAACCCAGATTTCACATTTCTTTTATCAGATAGATTTTTTAAAAATCAAAATTATACAGCAGTATATTCAGAATCTTGAAAAACATATTTTAGATTTTTATTTTTAATTTATGAATAGCAAAATTCACTCTTTTTAGTGAATAGTTCTATGAGTTTAGACAAATGCATGCAGCTGTATAACCATAATAAAGACACAGTTTTATCATTCCCCCCAAATCCCTTGTAAAAGCAAGCTTTTCATAAGCTTTTGGATTTTTTCAAAGGAAACAAACTTAATACAAGAACAGCCCAAGTGATTCACTTTTTTTTTTAACTATAAGTTTCATAAGTAATCTTAAGGCGTATTTAGCTTCAAGACAAAGAGATCATTGCAAAGTAGCTTAAATTAAAACACAAAAACATGCAATACAGTCCTTGTTAGTGAATACAGGAGTGTCTTATATAAGTAAAATGTAGTATCACTACCTATGAGAACCATAGAATCATTTCTTACTCCATCTTCTTATCCTGCTCTGCATAATCTCTTGTCTTTGTGGCTTTCTGAGCAACTGCTCACCCTGTGACCGTGGCTGCTCTAAAAAGGGCACCTTCAAACCCTCTGTCCACATGATATCACAGACTCTGCACCCACAGAGAACTAACATGCACAAATTCAGGCCCCAAAATCCAAGGAAAAAGTTAGATGTAGCCAAGGAGGTGAATCATATGATGAATCATATGATGCACAGAGTTACTCATTTTAGAGAACGTAGAATGGCTTTGTCCATTTCCTACTTTTGTGCAATGGCATGTCAGAAAGAGTTGTAGTGTTAACAGAATTAATATTATTAACAATAATAGAAATACCAGAATTCCAAAAGTCAGAGGATCTATTAATGTAAAACTAAAAGAAAAGATGGATTCCAGAATACTGATTAATGTTGAAATAAACTGCCCAATATTTAGAATCTTGAGCACTGAGGAAGACTTACAGATTTCCTGAAAGAAGTTTTGCAGCTAACTCTTACCCTAACTTATTGTGATTAACTTAAACTTATTAAGAAATAAACACCTTCTATTGCATGGCATTGACAATGCAAATAAAACATTAGTGTTTATGAGTGACTTCCTGGACAATCAAACTTAAAATTCTTGATAGACTTTTGACACTCTCCACAGCAGTTGATAAAAAATAATCTGTTTATATTCCTATAATGACACAGCAGTTGATAAAAAATAATCTGTTTATATTCCTATAATGACACAGCAGTGATATTGGACTAGCATGTTAAGATTATATACAATTAAAGTTGCATGTACAATAACTTTTGCTCCTAAATGTCCTGATAAGGAAATGGTATAAATTCGGTTACCAGTTACATTATCAAGTATCTGGGAAATAAAATTAAAACCTGAAATTGTAAAAATAAAATAGAAAGGGAAGATTGTTTTACTTTTGTTTTCTTTTCTATGAGCTCCAAGATGATAAAGAGATATGCAGAATAATCTTTTCCTCATACTGAAGCCTAAAAGAAAATCAATAATTTTATTTGAAAGCCAAAAATAAAGAAATAAAAAAGAGTGGGGAACAATGCAAACTAAAATGTTTAGAAAGTATGTTTTCAGAACCTAAATTCTATCTAAAAGTTTTACATTATTAGTTTAGTGAAAATGAATTCTGATTCAGTAAAATAGGAATAACTCATTACCAGTGAGTTGCTTTCCATATTCATACTTATATTCCTTACATAGATAAAAAGTTATAAGCTATCTTCCAGGTTCTCCTCTTTGGTGTCAATTGTTCTTGGTATCATGAAATAAAATCTATTCAGGTGCATTAGCATGTGAACACATACACTCCCACACATATTAATACATGGCACCAAATTTTGTTTTGCTTTCTTCCAAGCAGAAACTTGATGATTATTGAAATCAATCATGGACCAAGACGTCTACTACAAAACTTGCTACATAATTGACATATGTATACTACTATGTATAAAGTAGATAACTAATGAGAACATACTGTATAACACAGCTCTGTGGTGACCAAAATGGGAAGCAAATCCCAAACCAAAGCGGGGATATATGTATCTGTATGGCTGATTCACTTTGCTGTATAGCAGAAACTGACACAACAGTGTAAAGCAGCTATACTCCCCCCCCCCAAAAGATGTGGAACATATATACAATGGAATATTTCTCAGCTATAAAAAAGAAAGAAACAATACCATTTGCAGCAATATGGATGCAACGAGAAATTATCATAGTTAAGTGAAGGCGGTCAGAAAGAGAAAGACAAACACCATATGATACCACTCATATGTGGGATCTAAACAATGACACAAATTAAACCTCTCTACAGTGCAGAAACAGACTCGTACACATAGGAAACAGACTCTGGCTGTCCAGGGGGAGGGCCAGGGTGAACTGGGAGATTGGGGTTAGTAAATGGCAGTCCACTCCAGTGTTCTTGCCTGGAGAATCCCAGGGACAGCGGAGCCTGGAGGGCTGCTGTCTATGGGGTCGCACAGAGTCGAACACGACTGAAGCGACTTAGCAGCAGCAGCAGCAGCAGATGGAAACTATTATATTTAGAATAGATAAACAACAAGGTTCTGATGTATAGCACATGGAACTATTTTCAATATTCTGTGATAAATCATATCACAGGATATTGAAAGGAAAATGATATTTTAAAAGAATGTATAAAAACTTGCTACACCATATGATACCACAGAAAATAATCAAAATTAGTACAATAAAAATCCTACACTGATGAGAGGATTGGGCTAAAGCATCTAAAATCTTGGTGCAGAATGGACATGTATCTATCCAGAGAATGTATTCTACATTTGAAATAGTATAACCTGCAAAAATATATTTGCTCTATCATCTAATGATCCATCTTTCATGGAAAAAATGGCTGTGTTCTCCATCTTCAATCCACCTGAGGTCTCTGAGAAGATACTCTCAGTTGTAGTTAAAGTAATGGACACAGTCCTTAGAACTTCAGAAAATGGATTTTGAGCTACATTTCTAGCTAGTTTTGATAGAAAATACATGCAGCAGATAGAGGTTTAATGTAGTTGAATTCCCCATTATTCAGTGACTAATTACTCATTTTGTGGTGATCCAGGTCTGTGACTTCTCTCTTTTTTTCCCTCTGGCTGCCTGCCTTTGGCCATTTCACAGTTCATTAGCACCTTCAAAATCTAATAGGCAAGTGAAGAATAAAGACATGACTCAAATCAGTCAATTTTACAGTTTTGTATCACTGGGACTACAGTTTTGGTGAGATGTACTATTGAAACTAATACCTAAAATGGAATTCAAAAGGCTTTTCTGAATTTCAGATAATCGTTTTCCATCATCAGAAATACTCAGATTGATTCCACTGACTTGGCATAACTAAGTAATTTTTTTAGGATTTTTTTTCTCTGTTGAAATCACTTCTCTTTCTTCTGTAATTACCCAGGATTCACTGGTTTACTGCATAACATAGACACATGACAGACATAGAATGTGCTTGATTAAAAGCATGGGAAGAACACACTGCATTAAATTAAAAAATCTGCCTTACATCACCTTGATCCCCCATCTTCTTAATGGCTTTTACTTGAAGTAAATTAATCTAATAAGCAAATAGAATCATCTAAATAATATTATTATAAATACATGACATATATCCACATCTAAGTATATAGTTAAAATAATATGTAAATAAGTATGTGGTATACCTACATGTCATAGTTACAGCATTTTGTCTAGTGTATTTCTTCACATTTTTGCAGGTCATTTTTATGCTATTTGCATATATATTCTCATATTTTAAGATTCATATCTTTTTATTACATATTTTTAATTAAGATGAGTAGATAATCATACTTAATATAGTATTGCTTCTTTTTCAGATAATAATTGTATATCAAGACTAATAAAACAACCAAAGCCCAAGTGACATCACTTATGTAAACTTTTTTTCCAATGAAGTTACTGTGAGACATAAATTGGAAAATGTATAGATTATATATTGTCCCAACACCTAGGGCACAATAAACTATCAACAGACAGCATCTTACATTAGGATTATATACATAGTTATATGAGGTTCCCTGATAGCTCAGTTGGTAAAGAATCCACCTGCAATGCAGAAGATCCCAGTTTGATTCCTGGGTCAGGAAGATCTGCTGGAGAAGGGATAGGCTACCCACTCCAGTATTCTTGGGCTTCCCTTGTGACTCAGCTGGTAAAGAATCCACCTGCAATGCGGGAATCCTGGGTTTGATCCCTGGGTTGGGAAGATCCCCTGGAGAAGGAAAAGGCTACTCACTCCAGTATTTTGACCTGGAGCATTCCATGAACTGTAGAGTCCATGGGGTCGCAAAGAGTCAGACACTCAGTGCCTGAGTCAAACTGAGTGACTTTCACTTCACATAAGTATACGTGTGTGTTTATTTGCCTTTGCTTACACTTTCAGGGTGAGAAATTTCACCTCGGTGCTACTTTGCCTATTACATACTTGTCACTCTAACAATCTCCCAAAGGATGCGTGTTCCATTTGTACTATGTACAGGGTTTACCTATGCATTTCAGAGGTCTGAGGAATCTTCTACATTTAAAAGGGCCAGAGTCTAAATACCTGAGTTCTAGTTTTGACTATGCTTGAATGAACTGTATATAACTGTGAATAAAACATTTGACTTTTCACACCTCCAAAAATGGCCACAGTTCTTGATGAGGAAGAAAGAGGAGAGTGAAAAAGCTGGCTTGAAACTCAACATTCCAAAAACAAAGATCATAGCATCCAATCCCATCTCTTCATGGTAAATAGAAGGGAAGAGTGGAAGTAGTGACAGATCTTATTTTCTTGGGCTCCAAAATCACTGCAGATGGTGACTGCACCCATGAAATTAAAAGACGCTTGCTCATTGGAAGAAAAGCTATGACAAACCTAGACAGTATATTAAAAAGCAGAGACATAAATTTGCCAATAAAGGTCCATCTAGTCAAAGCTATGGCTTTTCTGTAGTTATATATACATGTGAGAATTGGACCATAAAGAAGGCTATGCCAAAGAATTGAAGCTTTTGAACTGTGGTGCTGGAGAAGGCTCTTGAGAGTCTATTGGACACCAAGGAAATCAAACTAGTCAATCCTAAAGGAAATCAGTCCTGAATATTCATCGGAAGGACTGATTTGAAGCTGAAACTTTGATGCTTTGGCCACTTGATGTGAAGAGCTGACTCATTGGAAAAGACCCTGATGCTGGGAAAGATGGAAGACAAAAGGAGAAAGGGGTAGTGGAGGATGAGATTGTTAGGAGCACAGATCCAATGAACATGAATTTGAGCAAACTCTGGGAGATAGTGGAGGAGGACAGATAGTGGACAGAGGAGCCTGGTGTATTCTAGTCCATGGGGTCACAAACAGGCAGACACAACTTAGTGAATGAACAGCAGCTGTGCAATATAACAAGGATATACAATATCATGATGTCACTGAAGATTTTGTAATCCATCAAAGGATATTAAAGTAGAAATATTGGAAAGCAGTTTAGATTCCATTCTATAAGCCTCCATAAAGTCATGAACACTGGAGAGTCAAAGGTAATAATAAAGTTTAAGACAACAAGGATGGCATTGACTTGCTACTACAGGGATCTAGCCTGTTTAATAAGAAAGGGGCAAGTGCAAAGAGGTGATGAAGCTTAGCACAACAAAGCCTCAGGAATGCATCTAACATAATGATTTCAGTTAAGACTTACTCATATACGAAACTCAAATGTCTGTATCCATTTTTGTCATATTGTAATTTGCAATTAATTATAGGATGCAGCCACTTGCATATCCAGTCTCATATCTGATTTTCTACATGACAGATTCCTGAACACCAGGGTCTAAGGAAGTGTTATGATCAAATATAGTATCAGATTCAAGCTCATTACATATAGTTTTAACTGGTTCTCTCCCAATTCACTAATTCCATTTCACACAATTTTATTACTCTGCAACCCCATTAATATATTTTAAAATATTTTCTCCCCTTCTAAGCCCTACGCCTCATGTCCATACATCATATTCCTGTGTCTGATATGAAAAGGGAAAGTGTTAGTCACTCAGTGGTGTCCAACTCTTTGCAACCCCTTGGACTGTAGCCCACCAAGGCTCCTCTGTCCATGGAATTCTCCAGGCAAGAATACTGGAGTGGGTCGCCATTCCCTTCTCCAGGGGTTCTTCCCAACCCAGAGATTGAACCTGGGTCTCCTCCATTCCAGGCAGATTCCTTACTGTCTGAGTCACCAGGAAAGCCCTATGTCTACCACTAGACAAAGAGTCGTTTTGACTGTTTGTATTAGCTCACAGAAACAATTTATATAATGGTCAGCAATGAATTTGTATCATTTGGGAGATCTATTGCTCAAACATTTTGCTACCAGCTTATCTTGAATATTAGAGGGGTTTTTTTTTGTTTGTTTGTTTGTTTTCATTAGAAAGTCTTACTTTCTGTAAAGGAGTAACCCAAGTTAGACGTTTTCTTCACACGCCACTAACCTTATTTTATGTTGTAGGGTTTTGGGTCCCATTTTTTCTTATAAGTTTGATAAAATTTGATAAAATGAGACTTCTTCCTGGGTATACCTCAGGATATATTAAGGTAGTCACCCTTCTGTGGTTTACTTATCCAGTGTTATCCTCATTCTTCTCTGAAACTGTCTCTTTCTAACCCAGTTCATGTATCTAATTTGTCTTCAGAAATATACCTTGTCTCTTACCCTTTAAGAATTTAATAAATGTTTCCTCCAATTATTTTGTGTGTGTATACATCATATTTACACTAAGGCAAGAATGATGTCATGGATTTCCTGAGTAATTTGCTTTTTTCAGTATCCAGGAACTTCTCACAAATAATTAGGAATATATTAAGCATTTAATAAATATTAGTTGAATTGATTGAATGAAAATGACTAAGTGCTCTGAGCCAGACTAGGTATGAAAGTATTTAGATGAAAAGCTACACTGATAAATAATTCAGTTCAGTTCAGTTCAGTCGCTCAGTTGTGTCTGACTCTTTGTGACCCCATGGACTGCAGCAAACTAGGCCTCCCTGTCAATTGCCAGCTCCTGGAGTTTACTCAAACTCATGTCCATTGAGTTGGTGATGCCATCCAACCATCTCGTTCTCTGTCGTCCCCTTCTCCTCCTGCCTTCAATCTTTCCTAGCATCAGGGTCTTCTCCAATGAGTCAGTTCTTCGCATCAGGTGGCCAAAGTATTGGAGTTTCAGCTTCAGCATCAGTCCTTCCAATGAATATTCAGGACTGATTTCCTTTAGGATAGACTTGTTGGATCTCCCTGCTGTCCAAGGGACTCTCAAGAGTCTTCTCCAACATCATGGTTCAACACTTTTCCAACATACTTCTCTAACACCACAGATAAATAATTGGATGACCAAAAAGAACCCAGCAAGTGAAAGACTGTAGGGGCGATTGACAGAGAGGAATTGAGGATCATCTGGAGGAGAAAAGGAGAATAAAAGACATTGAGAAAGAAGTATTCTAATAAAGGGCAGTATTTTCCAGAGGATGATGTACTGTTAGACACTCCGTGTACTTCCTTTGTATTTCTGTTTTTAAAATAGAGCATCTTTGTCCAGACTATTATTTTAAACTTCGTTGACTAATACAGACTATGTTCAAAAAATTGTAATAAGAAATGTTTGAATAGCAGCTTTTGTTTTTACAAAAGAAAGGCCAATTGGGTTAATTTTGTACACATGACATTATTATTATTGTTTTTCAAGAAGGAAAATTAACATAAGACTCTTTATAAAAAGTCATTGACAGTCTCATTTTGTGAATGGAAGTAAATTACTGGACACTGGTAAATATTACTACAAAATGGAGATGCTCATTTTTATAAAGATCTCCAAATGATAATGAGAGACAGAGAGAGACAGAGTACATGCACACACATACATACATGTTTACATATTATACACATACCTTAGAGACTTTAAATAGACTTTATAAAGTTTGTATACATAAACTTTATAAAGTTTATATGTATACATATATATGTAGTTCAGTTCAGTTCAGTTCAGTCGCTCAGTCATGTCCGACTCTTTGCGACCCCATGAATCGCAGCACGCCAGGCCTCCCTGTCCATCACCAACTCCTGGAGTTCACTCAGACTCATGTCCATCGAGTCAGTGATGCCATCCAGCCATCTCATCCTCTGTTGTCCCCTTCTCTTTCTGCCCCCAATCCCTCCCAGCATCAGAGTCTTTTCCAATGAGTTAACTCTTCGCATGAGGTGGCCAAAGTACTGGAGTTTCAGCTTTAGCATCATTCCATCCAAAGAAATCCCAGGGTTGATCTCCTTCAGAATGGACTGGTTGGATCTCCTTGCAGTCCAAGGGACTCTCAAGAGTCTTCTCCAACACCACATTCAAAAGCATCAATTCTTCGGCACTCAGCCTTCTTCACAGTCCAACTCTCACATCCATACATGACCACAGGAAAAACCATAGCCTTGACTAGATGGACCTTAGTCAGCAAAGTAATGTCTCTGCTTTTGAATATATATACACTTTATTTTATATATATATAGTATATATGTGTATATGTAGTATGTATATGTATACACATATATGTAGTATATATGTATACACACATACACACTTTATGTTAAAAAGATACTCACAAATGTATACATATAAAGAGAGAAAACTACAAAGTAAAAGATTGGTAAATCTGAAACTCCAAACTCAGTAAGATGCTGTTACTGTAAGCCAATGAGAAAAAAAATAAGCTAAACTACCATTGATCCTTGAACAATGTGGGGATGAGGAGTGCTGGTTATCTATGTCATGGCCCTTCCTCACACACATGCTTCCTCCTTACTCTAAGTTTTCTTCCATATTTGCATCTGCAGATTCAACCAACTGCAGATCATGTAGTACTGTGGTATTAACAGAAAAAAAAATCAAGTATAAGCATGCAGTTCAAACCCTCATCGTTCAAGGCTCAAGTGTAATTATTTCAATGCTATAGTAGTATATTTGAAATATTTCAACAGTGATTGAGCATGTTAAGAATGACTACTAGAACACAGAGACATTTTCTTATTGAACTCTTTGCATGTCAATTTATTTAAAATAAAATTATTTTCTATCCTATGTTGAATATGAATTAAAATCTTTGTTTATAGATAGTGATACATTATGATTATTAGGTTGCAGAATAGCTAATTTATCCAGATATCCTAAGCCTACATCTGGATGTTTTCCTACAATTTAAAACGGAAGTAATATAAACATATCTGAGTAATATATTACATGAAATCCTCTGTTACTGAAGTCTCATTATACAAATAAAATAAAAAATATAAAAAATCACTCTACCAATGATGAATTAACTCAATGTAAGTATTTGCTTGCTTTTTGCTGTTTTTGATATGGTCTTAAAAACAACCGTAGGTGGGTAAAATTGCATACGGTTCTCTTTTATTTGAGGGGGTGGTTCCATTTCCAACATTATTATGAAAACACTTGCATAATTAAGCTAATATCTTGGAATCATCATTTGATTCAACAATTACCTTCTTATGTAAATACCCAAGAGAACTGAAAACATATTCATACAAAATTGTGCATGAGTGTTTATAGTAGCAAGATTCATAATAGTCAAAAAACGTAAACAACACATACTTCCATCAACTGATGAACAAATATACTGGTTAATCATATTCATGCAATGAAACATTAAAAGGAATGAAATGCTGATATTTTCTGCAACTTGGATAAACTTTGAAAATACTATGTTTAATGAAAGAAATAAAACACAAAAAGTTACATATTACATGATTCTGTTATACAAAATATGCAGAATAGGCAATTTCATAGAGACAGAAAGTAGGTTAGTTACTATCAGAGAATAGCAGGAGGGACTGAACAACACCTAACAGCAGGTGTAAAATTTCTTTTTAGGGTGACAAAAATATTCTGGAATAAGTGGTGATGGGTTTGCAACCTTGTGTGTGTATGAAGACTATGGATATGTATACTTCCTAACAGTTAATTGTATGGTATGTGAATTATATCTCAAGCCAAAAATATTCTAAAAGACAATAATATTTTAGATTAGTCTTATTGCTTGATTTGAACAAATTATAGAGTAAAGGTTGTAATATTTCCTACTTTGGAGATTTGTCAAAATTAGGAGATTAATTTTATTATTCATAACATTTATTCTCTATAAACAGTTGCTCCATAGCCTTTACTATTGTCTGAAAGCAAGTATGATTATTTCTCTCATGAAATGTTGGATTTCTAATGGTAGTAAAAGACCTTGAATATGAGAATTCCATGTGTTCCCCATCCCCCACAAGAAAGTAAAAATATCAAACATTATCTGAATTTGCAAATCAAAAGTATAATCTCCAGGATGTTGGACCAAGAAAAAATAATTTTAAATATACATATTTCAGGATATAGAAATTAGAAATTTAGTAAGATTCCTTCCTAATTTTGTTACCTTGATATCTCATTTATTTCTATTTTAAAGGAAAGAAACTATATTTGCTTGCAAATTTCTAACATAGAGAGAATTTCTGAAATTATACAAAATTATCCTATAGCTCATTACAAATAGGTTACTGATAAAAATAAAATAATGAATCCACATTGAAGATCTGAAAAATAGCTGTGTACAATTTTCCACAAATTTTTACCTACTACCATTCATCCAAAAGCAATCCAGAGTTCAAAGAACCTGGTATACTATAACCTAACAAAACAATCAAAAGAGACAATTCTAAAAGACTTTCATTTTTAACTGGATGATATTAACCAAAAAGTAGAAAAAGATAAAATAATATAACCCAATATGGAATGTAGGTATCAATTTGAAACTCTATTTTCCTGGCAATTAATCACTTCCTATGAGTGTCTAAATACCCAAAGTATTTTCACAAGTTTCTGCCTTCCATGAAAAAAAAAAAAAAATCTCATCTCTCACTGCTTCCCTATGAAAATCTTCCATTCCAGCCAGGTTTGTCTTTCAGCAGGAATCTAAGAACTCAAATGAATCAGCAGCCATGAAGCAAGAAGGCCTGAAGATTGCAGAATGGTGAAAAGTGATTGGTTCTCAGGAACAAAGCCAGGAGCGCAAGCAGGTGATACTCAGAAGGAGCAGATTGTGCTAATGTGGATATATACATGCCTAAGATTATGAAATCACATCTTTAAGATGCCTCATTACTAAAACACTTTAGACTACAAAGATATATGGCATAAACAAAAGACAGAGTGCTAAAGATTAAAGAAAGAAATTAGGAATATAGAAAGTTATAAGAAAGCAACAACATAATTTATGCAAAAGAGGAAATTTCAAAACAAATGGTGTAAAATTGAAAAAAAAATTCCTGCTATATATATGTGCCTATGGTTTTAACTACTGTTTTAAAATAAAACTTAAGTTGTATTGAGCTATTTCTAGCAATTAAAAGACATTTAATTAGTTATATTATGTGAAGAGTTTTTATGATTGGCTATTAAATTCAATTATTTAAAAATTAAGAAAAAATTGATTTGATATTCTTTCTTGTGTTAAAAATATGAAGGTGATTTTAATATTCCATGTTTTTAGGTTTGAGCCGGCAGCCAGCAGTTGAAATTGACATGTGAGAGTTCTTCTAAGTCCCAGATGCTAGCTGCCAACTGCCTTTTTGTTCTTGTTTCCTTGGAAACGGAGGTTGGTTTCGTGAAAACAAGGTAAGTACAACTTTTACAGAAGAGAAATGGAACACTCCTTTGTCAACTTGCTGGTTGAGACCTATGGGGGCAGCTTTCCAGAAAACTGAAGTTGGAAGCCAGTTGAGGCATAGAGATGTGTATGACAAAGTCTCAGTATCCATGTTCTTCCTATTTAAATTGACTGTAGGAAAATGACACAATAGGATAGTCAAAATGACCAAATCAAAATAGTCAAACCTTTATCAAGAAAAAAACATTTGTGCCTAGGTTGAAAAACATGAGATAACAGCACCTCCAACAATGAAATGCTTTTAAATGTTCAGTTATATTAAATAGGCCTTTATTGAGAGACATCCTGTGTCAACATTTCTCAGAATTCACAAGGTGACCCACCCATAGAGACTGAGGGGACAGGCAAGGTAAGAGGAAGCAAAAGAAGACATTTTCTGTCCCAAAAGTGTTTTACCAAAGTTCTTCATGTGACTCTGATTCTCCTTATCCCTTCTGCCTTTATAAATCACTGGTCTGATCTAGCTATTTTCTTTTTTGGGGAAAAGAGGCACAAAGGCACAGAAAGATATAGTTATTTGTATAAAAACTGAAATCTAGCTAGTGGCAGATTAGACAGAGAACCTAGCATTCTTCTTGTTCCAAACACGTCTATTTTATACAGTGTTACAGAATGCTGCTATAGTTATGATTTCAAAATTCTCTTGATCATTTATTTTTCTTTAGGTACCATCAGGTGAATATAAAGAAATGTAATCATGGTATGTTAGGATCTTTCAAAAAGTATAAGGATTTAAACAGTTACCACTTAAAAGCTAACAGTTACTTTTTTAATATCATGGTTTACTTGTGGATGCTATACATCCTAAACTGGAAAATACAGCAAAAATTAGGAAAGGATATTGCTTCATTAAAAAAAAAAAAAAACTTAATCAGAGATGATCCTTTTAGCTTAAATTTAAATAACAGGATTATTTAGAAAAAAAGATATCCACTAAGCGTTGCACCATATTGTGTGGAGAGTCTTTGTATCACTGAAGTGAATTTCAGACCAAAACAAAGGCTATAAAAGCCCATGGCTACATCTGTTACCTGTTTAGGTGTCTTAAAAACATACTTACGTTTTTAAAAATTGGAATTCTTTGCTGGTATCACAGTAATGACTTAGTAAATTGTTGGGTGTTGTCTGCTATTTTAAGAAAAGAACTGTCTCTTTAAAATCATGATAAAACCCAGAACTTAAAAAGCTAATTTCTATTTCAGTGAATCAAAGAACAGTGATTAAACACAAGGTTCCTTCAATGATGTTCTATCACAGCCTTCCTGTTTCCCATCACACTACATATGGTCCAATTGTTTACAGATTACGAAAAAAAATCCCTGCTCAGATGTTAAAACAAGATGTTTTCTTCACTTTCAAATGGCAGGCTGACTGCCAATTTTTACAATTAGTTATTCTGTGCAAAGAAAAAAAAAGTTTAATTATCACGACTTCTTATGTTTGGACATTACTCTTGTGATGGCTATCAACCTGAGGCCTGACAGAAATGAACTCTGCTCCATGACATGGGGGGAAGCCTCTTGGGATGACAGCTTTTTGTCAGGGAGAGGGAGTAACAAAATAAGGAGAGCAAAGCATCTTCGCCAGAAATAGGTATCGCAACATCAAGGCAAACCAGCCACCTGCCAGTGACGACATTTCCCTGTGGCACCGTCTGGCAGACAGAATTTCACAGTGTTAAGCAACAGGGCTGTGCACACCATGAGTGCACCTATCAATGGGTCACTGATTCTTTAAAACAGCCTTGCTGAAGAGGGTAGAGTGGTGATGGCAGGGCAATACACTGGCAGCAGAAAGACCCTCTTTTAGAGGCTAAATCCCTGTTTAGGATTGCATGACCTCAAAGCTGGCATTCTCATTCCTTAGAGGGATTGTTGGCATCCACATTACATTGTCAGAGTATGGTTAGCTGGAAGTTGAAGAAAATGGATTAATGAATTTATGTACTTAGGATTATATGTATTATACAGTTCAGTGTCTATATACCCTCAAACCTCCAAAGAGCCTAGTTTTGGATAGAGCAGTCGATTGAAAAATCATATGATAACAAGTGGCTCCAAGAACAAGGATCTCGGCAGGTGGAATTAATGGAAGGGGTCTGAAATGTGTTATATGATTTTGCTCCATTGTGTTTGGCTTTAATAAGATTCTGCATGAAGAATCAGCCATTTAAAAATTACTTAAGAAAACGATAATGAATATATGTTTCAGGAACAGCTGTGCTAGTATGGTGTCTAGTGATACTTCCTTTATGTTTCATGTTGTCTGTTTAGAAGTGGAAATAAGGAGGAGCCAAAGGCCAACTTTCTGAGGTCTGTCCAAACCTGGATGACTTTGCATGCTATTCAAAGATTTTGTCAGTGGATTAGTCAAAACCTCTCATGTAAGACCTTTTGGCTATCTTGAAAGACATGCCTCTAATTAAAATTGTGTAAAAATTATTACTAGTTTCACTGTTGATAACATATTGGTGACAAAGGGGGATATTCAAATGGCAGTGGAAGTTTAACTGAAATTCTCTCATCTCACCCCAGTCTCATTCCCAAGGGTAACATTGCTAGTCCCACAACAGTTCTAAATAACAGGCTTATCCCTCTGTTTCTTGTTTTATCATTGTTAGACCAGATCAATTTGCTCTCCTCTAGGAAACAACCGGGGTTCTGACAGCTCAGTTGGTAAAGAATCCTCCTGCTGTTCAGGAGACCCTGGTTGGATTCCTGGGTTGGGAAGATGGGCTGGAGAGGGGATAGGCTACCCACTCCAGTATTCTTGGGCTTCTCTTGTGCATCAGCTAGTAAAGAATCCGCCTGCAATGCAGAAGACCTAGGTTCAATCCCTGGGTTGGGAAGATCCCCTGGAGAAGGGAAAAGCTACTCTCTCCAGTTATTCTTGCCTGGAGAATTCCATGGGCTATATAGCCCATGGGGGTCACAAAGAGTCAGAGATGACTGAGCAACTTTCACTTTCAGAAAACCACCGAGGACTTTACCTCAAACCTACCCACTTCTCTTTCACACCCGAATTTTGTTAGTTTTATTACAAATTTTTCTTTCTACTAGTGACTCTCATTTTAAATTTCTTTGCATGAATTTTAATTACTTAAGGAATATATCTCCTCCTTAAAAATCTAAAATGATACAGGTAAGACTGTTATCTTTACTCTCTTTCAACGTGCACAAATAACTGAATACATATAAGGCTGTGATTCAGCAAACAAAGAAATTTCTCATTGGTCAAGTGTCTCTAGTAATCATGTATTTGTCGTTTTTAGTCAGTAAGTCGTGTCCGACTCTTTTGCAACCCCATGGGCTGGTAGCCTGCCAGGTTCCTCGGTCCGTGGGATTTCCAAGGCAAGAATACTGGAGTGGGCTGCTATTGCCTTCTCCAGGGGATCTTCCCAGGGATCAAACCCACGTTTCTTGCATTACAGGTAGATTCTTTAACACTGAGCCACTAGGGAAGCCTATATCAGGTATCCCCACAAAATACAACTGTATGTGACATATACAGCTTATATATGAAGTTGAGAGAAGTCACACCTAGCATTTACTTTTTTAAAAAAAATTGGGGTATAGCTGATCTATATATTGTTAGTTTGTGTTGTATAATGAAGTGAATCAGTGATATATATACATATATCCCCTCCCTCTCGGACCCCTCTCCTTCCCCCTCCCATCCTATCCATCTAGGTCACCACAGAGCACGGAGCTGAGCTTCATGCACAGTATACAGTAGGTTTCCACTGTCTTACACATGGCAGTGTACGTATGTCAATGCCAATGTCCCAGTTCATCCCACCCCCAAGCCCCATGTGTGCACATCTGTTCTCTATGTTTGCATCTCTATTCCTGCCCTGCAAATAGGTTCATCTGTACCATCTTCCCGGTTTCCACATATATGTATTAATATTTGATATTTATTTTCCTCTTTCTGACTTACTTCACTCTCTTCAATAAGTTGTACTAGGAAAACTGGAGAGCTACATGCAAAAGGATGATATTAGAACAGTCTCTAACCCCATACACAAAAGTAAACTAAAATGGATTAAAGACATAAATGTAAGGCTGGACAATATAAAACTCGTAGATGAAGACATAGGAAGAACGCTCTTTGACATAAATCACAGCAGGATGTTTTTTGGCCCATTTACTTTTAACATGCTACTTAAAAGTTCACTTCAGTTTAAGAGGATGAAAATAGAAACTGTCTCAAAATTACAGTGATCCTATAGTAAGAAAAATTCCATAGCATTTTTATATTATTGCTCATTCATTCTTAATTTATTCACTCATTAAATTATTCCTTCAGAGTCAGATATTATGGATACTTGGGCTTCCCAGTTGGCTCAGTGGTAAAGAATCCAGCTGCCAATGCACGAGACACAGGAGACATGGGTTCAATACATGAGTCAGGAAGATCCCTTGGAGGAGGAAACAGCAACCCACTCAAGTATTCTTGCCTGGAGAATCCCATGGACAGAGGAGCCTGGCTACAGGCGATGGGTTGCAAAGAACTGAGCACGCCCTCAAGCACATTATGGGTACTCAAAAGATTAACAGCCAGATATTATTCTAAAGATTTCACAGTGTAGTAAAGAGAGCAGTGGTTCAATTCAGTTCAGTGACTCAGTTGTGTCAGCCTCTTTGCGACCTCCATGGACTACAGCACGCCAGGCCTCCCCATCCATCGGCAGCTCCTGGAGTTCACACAAACTCATGTCCATCGAGTCGGTGATGCCATCCAGCCATCTCATCCTCTGTTGTCCCCTTCTCCTCCTGCCCCCAATTCCTCCCAGCATCACAGTCTTTTCCAATGAGTCAACTCTTCTCATGAGGTGGCCAAAGTAGTGGAGTTTCAGCTTTAGCATCATTCCTTCCAAAGAAATCCCAGGGCTGATCTCCTTCAGAACGGACTGGTTGGATCTCCTTGCAGTCCAAGGAACTCTCAAGAGTCTTCTCCAACACCACAGTTCAAAAGCATCAATTCTTCGGCACTCAGCTTTCTTCACAGTCCAACTCTCACATGCATACATGACCATGGAAAAACCATAGCCTTGACTAGACGGACCTTTGTCGGCAAAGTAGTGTCTTTGCTTTTTAATATGATGTCTAGATTGGACATAATTTTTTCTTCCAAGGAGCAAGTTTCTTTTAATTCATGGCTGCAGTTACCATCTGCAGTGCTTTACGAGCCCCCAAAATAAAGTCTGTCACTGTTTCCACGGTTTTCCTATCTATTTGCCATGAAATGATGGGACTGGATGCCATGATCTTACTTTTCTGAATGTTGAGTTTTAAGCCAACATTTTTACTCTCCTCTTTCACTTTCATCAAGAGGCTCTTTAGTTCTTCTCTACTTTCTGCCATAAGAGCAGTGGTTAGTCTCCAGTTATTGATTTTTAAGCCAATATGAGGTCATTCAAACTAAGTATTAAATCTCTTTTCCAATTGTTGCCTTTGGTAACAATAGAGCCCCCTATTTGGAGGGTGTGGGTACAATATATGCTTTTCTACAGTTTCCTTTACATCTCTAATGCTTCTGCAACCCCCTTTTCATATCTGGTTTATTGTTTCTACTTAATTCTTATACCAAGAAATATATTTATACAAAAGATCTTCGTTAACTTCATTAACAAAGCCATGCTTCCTTTTACAAGGTTGCTAAATCCTACTTTTTCACATTTTTCATTATTATTTTGAGAAAAAGTTAGAATTCTAGTAAAGGTCATAATTTACATAAACTTAATAAAATGTGACCTGACTCTTGGGTTTACTTAATGTAAACCTCCTTAAGAATCTCTTTAATTCTAAAATATTAAGCCTAATTAACCCAAACAAAATTTGACACTCTGACTATGATACTGAATATAGTTCTCTACAGTATTTAAGTTTGGAGGGTCAATCTACAACATGAAGCCAACACTAGCAATTACTCATGCCAGAATCTTCAATAATTTCATCTCTGAAAATAGTAGCCAGAAAGTATTCATGATTCTTTTTTGAAGGAATGGATAGGAGCTGGGCCAGGTCACAGGAAACCAACTTTGGTCAAGACTCCAGTTCAATAAGTGATTTTGGATTTCTGGGCCCAGTTATCTCATTTGTAGGGTAAGATGCTCAGATACGTGCAGTTGTAACCTATTTTATGTATACTTCCTGTATACTGATGAGGAGAAGAAATCAATTATTCAATTATTATTATTCACTGGGAACATAGTGTTAAAATATTATGGTGTGTCAGACTAGCTCATAGGAGAGTAAGATATATATATGGAGATTAGAGAAGTTATCACAGAAGATACTAGATACATTATGAAGGATGGGGAGAAGAGCATAGAAATAAATTTGAAATCGAAGCAGATGACATCAGCTCAAGACAAGAAAATCACACAGAGAGTGTCATGGAGTGTGAACAAAGACCAACCCAGAGGCTGTTTAGATAAAACATATGTTTTCCTAGGCATTAATTTTAAACATTGTACTTTTTCTTTTCTTTTTGGGTAACAGAATCCTTCTTTCAAATGATACCTCACATAATAATTCATTATCATGTAAAAACATTAAATAAAATTATAGTAATGAAATATCAATTTTAAGAAAAAGTTCTTTATTTTACCATCATTAATGGCAATAAGAAATATACTTTTAAAAATCAATAATCTGGAAGTTAGATTTAGTATCAAAATAAATCTTAACAGCTAATATATTTTTAAATGATTAGGTTTTAGTGAGATTGCAAATGAGAAAACAAAGGTCTTCTATATACTTAGGTACCATTTCTGATGCTCTTAATTCCATTCTAAGATCCTGATTTTTCCTTCATGCATTGTACCTTTTATCACTAGATGCTATATTTGGGTATTTTTTATATTTGTCATTCATCATTTTAAAAAGTGTCACATTTTCCTCTGTCTCTCTGACCATATGAAGTCTATTTTTAATAGCTGCTCTTATGGACTGAATATTTTTTCCTCCCCCTCTAACCTATATATTGAAATCCTAACCTCCTAGTATGATAGTATAAACAGTGAGGCTTTTGAAAGGATATTAAGTCATGGAAGGAACTCTCAGTTATGGAATCAATGTCCTTATAAGAAGAGACAGGAGAACTTTCTCTTTCTGCTGTTTCTCTCTGCTGTGTAAGCATGTAAAGAGAAGATGAACATTTGCAAACCAGAAAAGAGTGCCCTAATGAGTATCTGCTGCTGCCTTGCCCTTGGAATCCCCAACTGCTAAAATAGTGTTTCATTGCAATGCCAAAGAATGCTCAAACTACCACACAATTACACTCATCTAACACGCTAGCAAAGTAATGCTCAAAATCCTCCAAGCCAGGCTTCAACAGTACATGAACTGTGAACTTCCAGATGTTCAAGATGGATTTAGAAAAGGCAGAGGAACTAGAGATCAAATTGTCAACACCGTGGGATCACTGAATAAGCAAGAAAATTCCACAGAAACATCTACTTCTGCTCTACTGACTATGACAAAGCCTTTGGCTCTGTAGATTACAACAAACTACGGAAAATTCTTGAAGAGATGGGACTACCAGACCACCTTACCTACCTCCTGAGAAATCTGTATGCAGGTTAAGAAGCAACGGTTAGAAGTGGACATGGAACTACAGACTGGTTCCAAATTGGGAAAGGAGTACATCAAGGTTGTATATTGTCACCCAATTTATTTAACTTATATGCAGAGTACATCATGAGAAATTCCAGGCTGGATAAAGCCCAAGCTGGATTCAAGATTGACGGGAAAAATTTCAATAACCTCAGATACACAGATGATACCACTTTTATGGCAGAAAGTGAAGAGGAACTGAAGAGCCTCTTGATTAAAGTGAAAGGAGAGAGTGAAAAAGCTCGCTTAATTCAACATTCAAAAAATGAAGATCATGGCAGCCAGTCCCATCACTTCATGGCAAATAGATAGGGAAACAATGGAAACGGTGACAAACTTTATTTTTTTGGGCTCCAAAATCACTGCAGATGGTGACTGCAGCCATGAAATTAAAAAAAAGAAAAACAAAAAAACACTTGCTCCTTGGATGAAAAGCTATGACCATCTTAAACAGCATAAGAGCAGAGACATTACTTTGCCAACAAAGGTCTGTCTAGTAAAAGCTATGGTTTTTCCAGTAGTTTTGTGTGGATGAGAGAGTTGGACCATAAAGCTGAGCGCCAAAGAATTGATGCCTTTGAACTGGGTTGTTGGAGAAGACTCTTAAGAGTCCCTTGGACTGCAAGGAGATCCCACCAGTCCATCCTAAAAGAAAATCAGTCCTAAATATTCATTGGAAGAACTGATGTTGAAGCTGAAACTCCAATACTTTGGCCACCTGATGCAAAAACACTGACTCATCTGAAAAGTCCCTGATGCTGGGAAAGATTGAAGGCAGGAGGAGAAGGAGACGACAGAGGATCAGATGGTTGGATGGCATTACCAACTAAATGGACATAAGTTTGAGCAAGCTCTGGGAGTTGGTGATGGACAGGAAAGCCTGGAGTGCTGTGGTCCATGGGGTCACAAGAGTCAGACACGACTGAGTAAGTGCACTGAACTGAAAATTGTGAGAAATAAATGCTTTCTGTTTAAGCCACCCAGGCTTTGGTATTCTGATATAGCTGGCTAAACTGGTTAAGAATGTTGTTTTAATGTCCTCATTTTCAAGTCTGTCTTTTTTTGTCATCTCTGAGTCTGTTTCTGTTGATTGATTCTTCCTTTGAATATAGGGTCCATGTCCTACTTATCTGCATGACTAACAGCTTTTTATTTAATATTTGACATACAATTTTATATTGTTGGTGGCTGGATTTGTTGTAATCCTTTAAATAACTATTGAGCTTCCCTGGTAGCTCAGCTGGTTAAGAATCCACCTGCAAGTCAGGAGACTCAGGTTTGATTCCTGGTCAGGAAGATCCAATGGAGAAGTGATAGGCTACCCAGTCCAGTATTCTTGGGCTTCACTGGTGGCTCAGCTTGTAAAGAATCCACCTGCAATCCAGGGATACCTGGGTTTGATCCTTGGGTTGGGAAGATATCCTGGAGAAGGGAACAGCTTACTACCCACTCCAGTATTCCTGCCTGGAGAATTCCATTGACTGTTGCAAAGGGTCAGACATGACTGAGCGACTTTCACTTAAATAACTATTAGAGTTTGTTCTGATATTCTACCAAGGTGCTTGGAATCAGTTTCACCCTTTTGAAGTTTTCTTTTAAGTTTTTCTATCATAGGTCCATAATACCCCTCAATCTATAGCTCATGTGTCTCTAATACTGCAAGTGCTACTCTTGATGACTCTACCCCCTACCCTGTGCATTAGGAGTTGGGCCCATTTTGGATTACTGGAACACAAACCACTCCCACCCTGCTGTGATCCCTGGAGTTTAATCTTTCTAATTTTTTCTGGTCATTATTTTCCTATTTTCAGTAGTTACCTCACATGAAAGTGCAAATAAGTACTTGGCAGAAAAACTCAAAGGGACTCTTCTGGAGACCTTCGGAGTATCTCTCTCTCCTTCAATCTTTCTGAATAATATTTTATACTGCAAATTCTAGCCCCTTGTGAATGATGAACTCTGGACTACTCAACTTGGAGAAACTGCTAGTCTCTTAGTGGGTTCTCCTGTCCAATAATATGGCTGGGAACTCTCTCAAAACAGTGAGCTTATATGTCTAGGGTTCCTCTCATTTGCTCCTTTTCTCAGGGATTACTGTACTCAGCTGCCTATTGTCCATTGTCTAAAAAAATCATTGCTTCATATATTTTGTTGAGGTTTCTAGTTACTTAAGGTGAGATGGTAATTTTTATCCCTGCTATTCTATCATGGCTGGTTTGCAGAAATCCCTGATGTATTTCTGTATTTGTTTTACTGAGAGAAGTGACAGAGAGAGGGAAGAAGGTAAAGAAGGGGTGGGGGAGAGGGAGGGAGAAAGAGAGAGAGTAAAGAAAGTTAATTATGAATCACAAATAACTATAGTTATAAAGCAGATAATCCTGATTGACCTGAAAATTATAGGATTTTCTTAAATTAAAATGATCTAGAACTTTTTATTTTTAGTAGATCATTTAAAGTTAAATCACTGAAATATCTAACTGCTCACATTTCTTTTACTAAATATAAAAATAATATAGTTGTTAAACAGAATACAATGTCTGCATCAAAATATTCTCAGAATACAGCATATTACTTTTAAGTGCCATTGTGCAAATTTCTGTGATTCTATGGGGTGAGAACATGCCATTCTATCTGACATTTCATTGACCATGGCTTATATGTGGACAAGCTGAATATTCATTAAATTTAAATGAGTGGCTGTGCATACATCTGAATTAAGGAATGACAGATGGAGGAAGAGAAGGAGAGAGAAGAAGATTAGTGGGAGAAGAATGAAAAATATAATATTGACAATTCTTTAAAAAGTTCAGATTGCAAAATTCTCATGGTGTATTTAGAAGAGCTTCAAATATATCTATAGAGGGAGCCAAGGATGTTTTATATAGAGTTCTGAATTATATTTGCAAAACACTTGTTGAAGATATCATTTTTTCTATTTAAATAGCTAATATAAAATTTTTGAATAGTTATTTTTTAAAAACTTCACATAAAAATGAATGAAATAATATAGTTTGCAGTAACATGGATGGACCTAGAGATTATCATACCAAGTGAAGTAAGTCAGAAAGAGAAAGACACACACCTTATGATATCACTTGTATGTGGAATCTAAACTACGATACAAACGAACTTATTTACAAAATAGAAAATAGAAAAGAAGGTGAGGGAGGGATAAATTAGGAATTCAGACTTAAACTACTGTATATAAAATAAATATCAAGGTCCTAGCATATAGCACAGGAAACTACATTCAAATCCTACAATAAACCATAATGAGGAAATATTTGAAAAAGAATATACATTATTTTTGGGGGGTTGTGCACCAGAAACTAACACAACATTGTAAATCAACTACACTTCAATTTGAAAAATTCACCTCAAAACAGAACTTCAAAATGATTTATACAGAAGGATAATGCAGAGAAGTAATGGAAAATTAGTAGGGAAGAAACGGAAGAGTCATCACCTGGTCCTTGAAAACCTGGATACAGGGTTTGGACTCATTCTTTAAGCCAGTGATGTCCAACATGAGGTGTGTCCCATTTACAAATAATGAACCATGAGGAAGCAAATATAAAAACAGTTTTTCCTTTTTAAAATTTATTTAAATATTTTAATTAATTTTAAAATTAATTTATTTTTAATTTATTTATTTTAATTGGAGGCTAATTGCTTTACAATATTGTAGTGGTTTTTGCCATACATTGACATAAGATTTTTATAATGTTGTATTGGGTTCTGCCATACAATTATGCAAATCAGCCATAATTATGTATACATTCTCTCCTTCCCTAGCTTCCCTCCCCTCCCCTCATCCCATCCCTCCAGATCATCACAAAGCACCAGACTGGGCTCCCCATACTAGACAGTAACTTCTCACCAGCTATCCACCTTGTATCTAACAGTGTGTATAAGTTGATGCCACTCTCTCCAGTCTTCCCACATTCTCACTTCCCCACTATAAGTCCATTCTCTACATCTGTGTTTTATATTTTCCAAAACATAAAAATCATAGGATAAAACTTCCAATACTGTGTGCATATCTAGTAGCTACATGAGTATGATAGAGATATAAATATGCATATGAGCATATGTTAATTATTTTCCTAAACAAAATTGTATAATTAACAATTCTGGAGATTATTGTTCTAAGCAAATGGGGCAGAGACAATAGGAACTTCTTAAAGAAGTAACAGGACCAGAGTGGTGATTTATGAAGACTATCCCAGTGTCTTTGTGTAGAGTTGTCCCAAGTATCAGTATCCCAGGAAGATAGAATGAGTCCATCTTTGGAAGTCTTATCCTTCACTAATAGTCTTTCTTATCTCTACTGATGCAAAACAATTATTCTGTACTAAGTGGCCATTTGAGATCACTTTAAAGGGTGAATAACTTGGAATATTATTTTGTTAGTGCAAAATACCCAAGAACAGACATTTGCACCATTTACACAGGCAGTGAGGGAGACCCGGGTTTGATCCTTGGGTCAGGAAGATCCCCTGGAGAAGGAAATGGCAACCCAATCCAGTATTCTTGCCTGGAAAATCTCATGGACGGAGGAGCTTGGCAGACTACAATCTGCGGGGTTGCAAAGAGTCGGACCTGAGTGAGCAACTTTACTTTCTTACAACTTGGCCCTGAGAATTCCAGAGGATAATTAGGCATTTGCCTGTGGAAGAAACTACCAACTACATTTTGCGCTTCATTCTGGGTAGAGCAGGAGGAGGCAGGGTTCTTTGGCTTCTGAAAATGCAGCCTGAAGGCACAGTGTTAGAGATTTAAGTGTAAAAGGAAGGGGTGTGTGGGTGGGGGGTGGGGGTGGGTGTGTGTGTGTGTGGGTGTGGGTGTGGGTGTGTGGGTGTGGGTGTGTGTGAGAGAGAGAGAGAGAGAGAGAATGAAAGTTACTTTGGCGAAGAAGAATCTTAATTAGCAAGCCTCTGTGTGTGTGTGTGTGTGTGTGTGTGAGAGAGAGAGAGAGAGAATTAAAGTTACTTTGGCGAAGAAGAATCTTAATTAGTAAGCCTGAAAAGACTTTAAATATCAAGAAATAAAAGAAATGAATCAGCTTTTTGATGCTGCTAAAAGGGGATAAATATAAATACAAAGACCATAAATCAAAGTTATCCTTTATTTTTTAGGTGCTAGCTACAATTAAGACATAGTATTTTAAGAATGTGTTATGAAATTAAAAACTAAATATATATATATTTAAATGTATATATATTTTAAAATGTAATATTTTCAATTATTTTAATTGAAAGATTTCATCAAAAATTCTTATTTTTTAATGAAATCTTTAATAATTATATTTTGAAACTTAAGTAGTGGCAGTATACATTTATATAATGTATAATAATTATAGGCCTGTGCTGTCCAGGAGTTACATCTAGCCATAAGTGGCTATTTAAAATTATATTTAAAATAATTAAAATTATATAATATTAGAAATTTAATTTTTCTCTAATACTGGCCACATTTTAGGTATGGACAAGTGCTACTGTTTTTGACAACTCCATCACAGAATTGGTGTAGACTATTACATTTAAAATAAATCTGAAAATAATTTAAGAAATCACAATAATAAAACACTGAAGATATTTTTTCTGTATTTACATTTGTGTGTGGAATACATAACGGATAACTATTTCAATAGTTTAAAAAGGCTACTAAATTATTTTTTTTATTTTAGGGATGCTGAAGTGAAACCATTTTGATAGGCATTTTATACACAAAAATGGAGCTGTAGCTAGTAACAAGTGATTGTCATCCATGTGATTAATTCACAATGCGTACCACTTACAATTAGGGAATCGTTACAATGGCCTGTTATCATTCCTTCAATTAAACAGGGAAATAATACATTTTACAAGAATAAAAATTAATATGCATTTGGCAGTCTATCAAATTAACTCATAATCATTGTGAATTTCTCAATTAAAGCCTTAAACCCTTGCCTTACTCAGAATAACATTAACAGAATTTTTGAAATGAAAGTATAAAGTTGATCTTTTAAAACACATCTGCACTAAGTTTGATAAGTAATTATTATAATTAGTGCTTTTGGTGAATATTTTATTAGATGAATTCAGTTTGCTTCTTAATAAAAGAAACGTATCTAAGATGGGTAGATTTCATAATAATCAAAGTTTAAACTTATGAAATCTAAGGTACGACCAAAAGAATCACAGGATTTGATTTAGCAGTTTAGTCCTAGTGTGCTTTAGGTGTAACTTCATTCTATGTTAAAGCTCTAGTGTATTTAGGTATAATTTAATCCAAACACAAATTTACAGATGAAGTGATGAAAATGCAAATACATATGTGTAAATTAAGAGACAGATCCAAAATAGAGCCCAGTTTTCCAGAGTACCAAGGCAAGAGCATACCTCTTTTTGTATTCATGTCAAAGAGGCATGAAAAAAAAGGGGCATTAGCTTAGCAAAAGCAAATAGAATCCAATGCCTTATCTTATCATTAACCATTTGAATAAGGAACATGATAACTTCCAAGGTTACACATAATTCATATCTGACATTCACGAGGATAGGAATAAATGTCCACTAAACTGCACATAAATCATGATAGAATAATTCCTCTAGACATTAACAATTAGAGTGGTAGTCAAAATGAAAACGATAAATCCAAAGTCTTGACTTAGCATACCAGGCCCTGATTGATCTGGATCCAACTGAAATTCTATCACTTGCAATAGTAACACATAGCTTTGCTTTATTTAGTCAGTAAAATTTCAGCCCAACACACATTTACTACAGTTGTCTTCTCTCTATCTCGAATTATTCCAGACATTAAGGTTCACTCCAGAAACGAGGCAGTTTTTACTATCTTCAAAGAATGGAGAAAGATGGGAAAGCAAATCTTTCTCTATTAATTGAAGACATTAATACTGTAATAAAATAAAATAAAAAATTGAAAAAAAAGGTATTAAGATCTCTGACAAACACCCATGCTATGAAATACTTAAGATGGGGTCAATTCATGCTTTAAGGAGATAATCCATGATTTGAATTTCTAATTGCCATTTCCACATTTTTGATTTTCTAGTTTCTTCAAATTTTAACATATGTAACTGAATAAATAACCTATTTTACTAAAAATCTGAATTTCTCCTTGTACTCTATTGAACAAGCTAGACATCTAGGGTTATCCTTGATTCTTACATATCCTACTTCTATTCAGCTACCAAATAGAATACTTCCAATTTAATCTCCCAAGGGTCTTTCAGGTCCATGCTTTCGGTGTCCATCTTCACTTTCACTAATCTTGTTCAGGCCCCTATCATCTTTCCCTTGGATATCTTCAGTTATCTGCTAGTAGCCCTCTCTTATTTCAGTGTTATCTCTCCTCCATCCACTTTATGAAGACAGAGGAGCATTTTAAAAGGCACATATGAACATGTCACCCTCTTGCTTAAAATCTTTTTAAGTTAAAAATAGTTTAATTTAAATGGAAAATATGCTTGTCATATTATTATTTCCAACTTTGCTCTGAGTACACAGATTTTCAAGATAAAACTTGGGGGGAAAGTGAACCTAATTTTTTTTCACTCTGTATAACCAAATATTTACATTACTATATAACCCTTTTTATACCTCCTTCCTAAAAGAAATGGGGAAGAAAACAAAACAAAACATTTAATGCAATCACAGTTTTACAGCTTTTAAAATATTAAATGGAAAGTGTTCTCCTGGCTTAGCAAGCAAATCTTTTAAAAGTTCTTCACTGCCCTGAATAATATGAGCTGATCTTTTTACCTCATCTCAGGAACACCTTTATGATACAGCAATGTGGCACTTCTTTCAGTTTCTCCAACCTACTTGGCTTGAAATCTCACCATCACCTTTTTTCCCTTTGATAGAAAGCTTCTATTCAACTCTCAAGATTCAACTTAAATGTCACCTCCACCAGTAAGTACTCCCAAACCCTTCAAATCAAGGTAAGTGCTCCTTTAGTTTTCTTGACTTCCTTTTGCACAGCATTCATCACATATTTTGAAATGACTAGGAGCAGTGAAGCAGGACCTAACTTATATTATCTGTGGTATTCTCTGCTCCTGGCATGTAGAATAGGCTCAGTAATTATTAAATGGAAATTTTAATTTCTGGGACACATTTTTTTCTATCTTAAGATGAATCAGTTAGTGTAATAGATTCACTTTAAATACTCTTTCAGTTTTAAACTTCTCTAAGATTATAGATACCTTAGGTTCCTAAACTGAATAGACAATTCTTGGTTTCACAGATTGCTACTGTACTGTTTCTTTTATACATTAGATGTCAGTGTTCATTTTTTAATTCATCTCTGTGTTCCCAGTCCCTGGCTATCCATATTCAGTCTTTATCAGATGAGTAAATATTAAAGTACCAAGTAAGAAATACAGTATTTTCCAAAAATTTGTCATTTTAAATTTCTCAAAATTACAATTACAATTGTCCCTTGATATTTGCAAACCTGACTCATTGGAAAAAATCCTCATGCTGAGAAAGATTGAAGGCAAAAGGAGAAAGGGACAACAGAGGATGAGATGGTTAGATAACATCACCGACTCAATGGACATGAACTTGAGCAAACTCAGGGAGACAGTAGAGGACAGAGGAGCTCAGCATGGGATCCCACAGGCCATGGGATCACAGAGAGTCGGACATGACTCAGAGATTGGACAACAAGCAACACCATCCATAGGGTGCTGGTTCCAAGAGTCCCTGCAGATATCAAAATCCATGGATACTCAAGGCCCTTATATAGAATGGCGTGGTGCACTTGACCCTCCATTTTCACAGATTCAACCATCTGTGGAGTCAAACAACTGTGGATGGTCCTCGGTTGGTTGAATCAGGGAGATGTGAAGCCCTTGAAGGAGCATTGTTTGTATATGTATTTTAAAAATACGTGTAGGAGTAGACCTTTGCAGTTCAAACCCATATTTTTTTTAGGGGTCAGTTCAGTTCAGTCACTCAGTCGTGTCCGACCCTTTGCGACCCCATGAATCACAGCACACCAGGCCTCCCTGTCCATCACCAACTCCTGGAGTTCACTCAGACTCGCATTCATCAAGTCAGTGATGCCATCCAGCCATCTCATCCTGGGTCGTCCCCTTCTTCTCCTGCCCTCAATCCCTCCCAGCATCAAAGTCTTTTCCAATGAGTCAACTCTTCCCATGAGGTGGCCAAAGTATTGGAGTTTCAGCTTTAGCATCATTCCTTCCAAAGAAATCCCAGGGCTGATCTCCTTCAGGATGGACTGGTTGGATCTCCTTGCAGTCCAAGGGACTCTCAAGAGTCTTCTCCAACACCACAGTTCTAAAGCATCAATTCTTTGGCACTCAGCCTTCTTCACAGTCCAACTCTCACATCCATACATGACCACTGGAAAAACCATAGCCTTGACTAGACGGACCTTAGTCGGCAAAGTACTGTCTCTGCTTTTGAATATGCTACCTAGGTTGGTCATAACTTTTCTTCCAAGGAGTAAGCGTCTTTTAATTTCATGGCTGCAATCACCATCTGCAGTGATTTTGGAGCCCCCAAAAATAAAGTCTGACACTGTTTTCACTGTTTCCCCATCTATTTCCCATGGAGTGATGGGACCAGATGCCATGATCTTCATTTTCTGAATGTTGAGCTTTAAGCCAACTTTTTCACTCTCCACTTTCACTTTCAACTTTTAAGTGAAATTTTAATGCATTGTGAAACACTAGATTCAGAAATATCCTAATTTTAACAAGTTTTAAATAATTTTTTTAAAGCATGCGATATGGAGCACATTCAAGTTTTGCTAACCCCTTCTTTCCTCTCCCATCTCTACTAGAAACATATTCAAATCTCAGAAAGTAACTTTTTTATACCTATAGGAGACTCCATGTTTTTATGCTTTCTTTTGAGTAGAAGGGAAATGGTTCTATTCAGCAGACAACAGTGATAGATAAAACTGTGAAAAGTGAAAGTGAAGTTGCTTAGTCATGTCTGACTCTTTGCGACTCCATGGACTGTAGTCCACCAGGCTTCTCAGTCCATGGAATTCTCCAGGCAAGAGTACTGGAGTGGGTTGCCATTTCCTTCTCCAGGGGATCTTCCTGACCCAGGGATCAAACCTGGGTCTCCTGCATTGCAGGCAGATGCTTTACTGTCTGAGCCACTCCCTATTACCTTCCACCCCGAGCTGCTATTCATAGATGAGGCTGAAATCTCCCTCTATTGCAAAATCAGGAAAGAAACAGACACATCCCCCAAAGAAAGCTCACATTTCCACATAGTCACAGTGCCTTCTGTGCATGAAAGAAATAGTCACTCCAGAAAATAAATGAAAAGACCTATTAACTGGGTGTTCTAAGAAGTTAGTACACTGGATGAAATTGGGGCTTTGTCAGAGCAGGGAGTAAAAATCAGTTGATGTTAAATATCAAGTGGACTAGAAGGGAGGAAGTAGGAATGTGACAAGAAAAAAAATATGATTTTTTGTTCTATTGAGCATATATACCTCATATATGAAAGCATCTGATATACACAGATGTTTATTTGTAAATACAGTCAATTATATTTTGTCCCAGGATACAATTTTTTGTTCCCTTTCAAATTGTATTTGTATATATTTGGCTAGGCTAAGTACTAAACTTACATTCTGCTAAAAGAAAATACAAATTTAATGGTATAATATTATAGATTGAGAGTAATCCAGAAACTTAGAATCATGTCTCTTCCTAGATATCTTGAAATGTTCTTTCTCTGTACACTACATGCATCTGTCCTGGCTTTGCTATCAACTTGCAGTAGCATATGGGAGAATCATGTAAGTTCCTTAGATCCCATATATAAAATGAAGTACTTCATCATTTCACTTATAAAGTCCTCTGTGCATACACCTGATAAATTTATCATGCCCATAGGATGTGAGGTGCTCATGATAGAGATGTGAAATTAGCCTCATATATCCTGACATGTTTATAGTATCAACCTTTAAGTACATGTCTGTGTATTTATTCTTGTAGCAACAGTAGCAGAGTATCCATGTCTTTCAAATAAAGATGTTCTTGCGTTACAAAAAGGTTTGAAGCCAACAAGTTAAATAAAACTAATGATCTGGTAACTGTATTCAACATAAAATTAAAATAAATGCTACAAAATTATAAGGGGTGGTTCACATGTTTCTTTCCTAGTCAAACAAATCAGTCTTTAAATAGGCCTGCTTAAAAGTCTGAATGTTTTTTTTGTAGTACACTCACTCATTAGTTATGATTATCACAGTATCATACATTTAACTATGTGTTAAATTTATTAATAGATTAATGGCAGGATAATTACTTTTACCCTAATGAGAGCAAGTTTTCTTTTTTTTCAAATTCTCCCAAACTGCAGTTTCAAAATGTTTTGCTTATTGATCAAATCAAAAGAATATATCTCATTGAGCATGGACTCTGATCAGAGTGTGCTTACATGTTAGTTATTTCCTGTGAATCCTTAATATTTTTTTCTGCGTTAGGACTGGATCAATGAGTACTTGTATTGTCAGAGTCTCTCTTTGAATAGCTCAATTATTCTTATATGTGTTTGATCCTAAGATGCCAAATTGTTAAATATAACATTCATTTATTAATGACATTTCTGGAGAAAAGAGACACTACTTTAATAAAGCAAGCATGTACATTGATTCTAATAAGCACTAAAATGTATAATATATGAAAATATAGAAGGAAAAACTGAATTAGGGAAAATATGATAAATATGTATATTTATTACTATATGTGCATATGAAATATTTTATCTGTATACAAACACACACATTTTCTTTATGCACTCAAATGCAACATATTACTTTATGGTTGTAGGAACTAATGCCTAAAGTAACCAAACTATGGAAAGGAGTACAACAGAGTGAATTTAAGGAAAAGAAAATTTGAGTTCCAGATTTTATTCCAAGCCTGCCATTTTTTCCAAATCTATGTGATCTAGGCAAGTTATTTAATTCATCTCATCTAGTTTCCTCATTTGTAAAATTGGAATATTCATAAAACTCCACATAGGACAAAACCAATACCACCATATAGGACTATTATCAAATAATGGATATCGAGTGCTTAGAATAGGTAATGGTTCATAAAATTGCTCATATAAATAATACAGTTTTAGAGTTAGGCCCTTTTTCTTCCTGTTTCAGCTGAGAACTTTGAGATACTAAGTGGCATCTGTTCCAACACTGCAAAGTGAAAATCTGGATCACTTAAGGAAGGCTAAGCAAAAGAAGCAGCCTAGTTCCTTAGCTGAGCTGACCACTCACTTTCAACCTCTAGAGAGGTGAAGAGGATTCACACAGTCATTGGGTATTAGTGGGTCTTTCAAGGAGCTGTCAGTTTGAAATGGTACCCAACTTCACCCCCACCCTTCTTTCATACAAGGAGAGTTTACCTTGTGGTCTCCTGGAGTCTGTGGGGCTTAAAGCTTAGACTTGATCCCGTGTTTTTAAAAAGTGGGTATGTGAGAAGTATGGTTCCCCATGCATGGGAAGAGGATCCAGAGAACCAGGTAGCTTCAGAAGCTTTCTACATTGCCGTTTGATAAAGGAGCAAGGATGTGTGAGTGTTTGTCAAGAACCAGAAGGGAACAAGTGGAACAGAGTGGGCTGGAGAACATGAGATGCTAGCTGTATTCCACCTGAGAAAGACTACATAGCAGTTTCTCACAGACTTTAGTGAAGACTACGAGAGAAGGTCCAGAACCAATACAGGTCTTCTGTAAGACAACCGCATGGAGAGGCAGTGATTCCCTCCAAAAGAAAGAGGAAACCACTGGATTCCCAAGGGAGAGAGAAGGAGTGTAGTGGAAGAAAAAAATGTATTGCTTCCATCATGGGGAGCACTGCAGAAAGTTTCGAAGTTTCACTGGTAGTTTCAAAGTTTCACTTGTAGTTTCAAAGCCACTCCAAGAAAAGGAGGCAACATGGATCACCCAGCCAAGAAAGAATCGGCTATAAACATTGTTCAGAGCCAGAGGTGGACAGTTCTCCATGGTGTGTCTGTCCTTACTCACATGCTCTTTCCCCACCCTCCTGACCCTCAAGCTTCCTTTCCCATCACAGCAGATAAGACTCTTGGGTCGGGGGTTGAATCTGACCAGAAGATAGGATAAAGGGAGAAGCTGACTGAAGTTGCTAGCCTTGCCACAGGCTACTAACCTCCAAGGACCCTGGACTGGGTAAGGAAAAGATGCTTTTTAAAATAAAGTTTGGAGGTTTTGAAGATCACCTGGTTTACACCCGTGCTAGCCAATACAGAAGCCACTAGCCATGCTTGACTATGTAAGTTTAAAATAAGTAGAATTAAATAAGACTAAAAATTCAGCTCGTTGATCATACTCTTCCATATTTCAAGTGCTTGATAACTACATGTGGCTGCTTTACTGGACAGCAGAAATATAGGACATTTCTAGTAGCATTGGCTCTAGCTATTACCAATTTCTGAACTGAGAATTTTGCTTGCTTGTTTGTTGCTGAAAGTCATCAGGAGATTATTTGTTATTACCTGAGTACAAGCAGATAGCCTGACTTCACAGAGAAGAGTGAGATGGCTAGGAATAGAGAAGAGTAGTTGATATTTGGATTGCACACTGAGTTATAGCTTTTCAGTATATCAGTTTTACATGGAGGCAAAACTCTCAGCCCTATTTTAAAGTATCAGTCATCATTTGCAATAATACAAATCAAATGTATTGTCTGTGACTCTATCTCCATTTTTTTTTCTTTCTTGGAAAACTTTAGGTAAAGTGAGAAAAGAATATTAAAGAGTCAGTAAAGGGATTTGTTGTTGTGTTAGTCACTCAGAGTCATATCCAACTCTTTGCAACCCATGGACTGTAGCCTGCCAGGCTGCTCTATCCATGAAATTTCCCAGGCAAGAATATTGGAGCGGGTTGTCATTTCATTCTCCTGGGGCTCTTCCTGACCCAGGGATTGAACCCAGGGTCTTCTGCATTGCAGGCAGATTCTTCACTATCTGAGCCAGCAGGGAAGCCTGTAAAGGAACATTTAAACCAAATAAAATAATGACATTTGTAAGGTTCTGAAATTCATTCTAAATTTTTTAAATGCTTCTGAAAATAAAAGTATTACTTAAATGTTGTAAATATTGTAAAAATGTCATTTTATAGGACCAAGAATCTGAGAATTCATGTTTTTTTCAACTTTCGTGAATTTGAATTGCTGTGATAATAAAATGTGTAGTCATGATAATTTAGTCATTAATATAAATAATGCAGACACTTAAAAATCTTGGATCCTCATGAGTTCCAATAATCACTATGGTTTTATTCTTAGCCATGCACCCAACCCAAGACAGAAGGCAAGTAGATTTAGTCTACTTATAAACATATTTGTTCTCTTTTTATCCACTACTTTCGGAAGATTTAATGTGACATATTAAAACATAAAATCATATGAAATACTTCATCATAAACACCAACCCTACAAAAAATTCTTAGCACATTACTCCATGGGGAAATAAGTGTAATCTTTCTGCTGAAAACATATGGCAAATTCACAAATAGTGCTTTTGCAGGTGCTTTAGATGAGAATAATGTTGCTTTTAAATCTCCAGGACAGTGATAGCATGTTAGTGCTGGAGATGCTAGAGCACTTCAAGTCCACCCCTCACCCTTGACAGATGCAGAAATTGAGGTCCATTGTCATTTGCCTTGGGTAGCAGGTGGACTTTACAAATGTTACCAACAGGCGATTTAGAATGGGAAAAACAAAATTCATGCATTGGCCCTGACAAGTATTTGTTGGCAAATTTGGGCAAGGTGCCCAATATCTCCAGACTTCATATTCTTCCTGTGTAAACTGAGAATAATAATAGAACATGTATCTCATAAATTTCTTACAAGATATATTTGTAACATACATAGGTTATTCTAGCCATCATTTTTCTTCTTATTTAGTGCTTTATTCCCTGTCCATCACTAACTCTTGGAACATACTCAAACTCATGTCCATCGAGTTGGTGATGCCATCCAGCCATCTCATCCTCTGTCATCCTCTTCTCCTCCTGCCCTCAATCTTTCCCAGGATTACAGTCTTTTCAAATGAGTCAGCTCTTCACATCAGGTGGCCAAAGTATTGGAGTTTCAGCTTCAACATCAGTCCTTCCAATGAACACCCGGGACTGATTTCCCATAGGATGGACTGGTTGGCTCTCCTTGCAGTCCAAGGGACTCTCAAGAGTCTTCTCCAACACCACAGTTCAAAAGCATCAATTCTTCAGTGCTCGGCTTTCTTTATAGTCCAACTCTCACATCCACACATGACTACTGGAAAAACCATAGCCTTGACTAGACGGACCTTTGTTGGCAAAGTAATGTCTCTGCATTTGAATATGCTTTCTAGGTTGGTCATAACTTTCCTTCCAAGAAGTGTCTTTGAATTTCATGGCTGCAATCACCATCTGCAGTGATTTTGGAGCCCCCCAAAATAAAGTCAGCCAGTTTCCACTGTTTCTCCATCTATTTGCCATGAAGTGTTGGGACCAGATGCCATGATCTTAGTTTTTGGAATGTTGAGCTTTAAGCCAACTTTTTTCACTCTCTTCTTTCATTTTCATCAAGAGGCTTCTTAGTTCCTCTTCAATTTTTGCCATAAGGGTGGTGTCATCTGCATATCTGAGGTTATTGATATTTCTCCTGGCAATCTTGATTCCAGCTTGTACTTCTTCCAGCCCAGCGTTTCTCATGACGTACTCTGCATATACGTTAAACAAGCAGGGTGACAATATACAGCCTTGAAGTAATCCTTTTCCTATTTGGAACCAGTCTTTTGTTCCACATCCAGTTCTAACTGTTGCTTCCTGACCTGCTTACAAATTTCTCAAGAGTCAGGTCAGGTGGTCTGGTATTCCCATCTCCTTCAGAACTTTCTACAATTTATTGTGATCCACACACTCAAAAGCTTTGGCATAGTCAATAAAGTAGAAATAGATGTTTTTCTGGAACTCTCTTGTTTTTTTGATGATTGATCTCTGGTTTCTCTGCCTTTTCTAAAACCAGCTTGAACATCTGGAAGTTCACAGTTCACGTATTGCTGAAGCCTGGCTTGGAGAATTTTGAGCATTACTTTACTAGCATGTGAGATGAGTGCAATTGTGCAGTAGTTTGAGCATTCTTTGGCATTGTCTTTCTTTGAGATTGGAATGAAAACTGACCTTTTCCAGTCCAGTGGCCACTGCTGAGTTTTCCAAAGGGGAAATGTTAAGGGAAATAAATACATCTCTCGTGTATGTGAAAATAGATCCCACTATATCAAGAGCTCCAAACAGGTAAAACACATTGCCAGAAAATATTCAGTTCAGTTCAGTTCAGTTGCTCAGTAGTGTCTGACTCTGCGACCCCATGAATCGCATCATGCCAGGCCTCCCTGTCCATCACCAACTCCCGGAGTTCACTCAGACTCACATCCGTTGAGTCAGTGATGCCATCCAGCCATCTCATCCTCTGCCGTACCCTTCTCCTCCTGCCCCCAATCTCTCCCAGCATCGAAGTCTTTTTCAATGAGTCAACTCTTCACATGAGGTGGCCAAAGTACTGGAGTTTCAGCTTTAGCATCATTCCCTCCAAAGAAATCCCAGGGCTGATCTCCTTCAGAATGGACTGGTTGGATCTCCTTGCAGTCCAAGGGACTCTCAAGAGTCTTCTCCAACACCACAGTTCCAAAGCATCAATTCTTCGGCACTCAGCCTTCCTCACAGTCCAACTCTCACATCCACACATGAACACTGGAAAAAACATAGCCTTGAATAGACTGACTTTTGTTGGCAAAGTAATGTCTCTGCTTTTGAATATGCTATCTAGGTTGGTCATAACTTTTCTTCCAAGGAGTAAGTGTCTTTTAATTTCATGGCTGCACTCACCATCTGCAGTGATTTTGGAGCCCAAAAAAATAAAGTCTGACACTGTTTCCACTGTTTCTCCATCTATTTCCCATGAGGTGATGGGACCAGATGCCATGATCTTTGTTTTCTGAATGTTGAGCTTTAAGCCAACTTTTTCACTCTCTTCTTTCACTTTCATCAAGAGGCTTTTTAGCTCCTCTTCACTTTCTGCCATAAGGGTGGTGTCATCTGCATATCTGAGGTTATTGATATTTCTCCCAGCAATTTTGATTCCAGCTTGTGCTTCTTCCAGTCCAGCGTTTCTCATGATGTACTCTGCATACAATTTAAATAAGCAGGGTGACAATATACAGCCTTGATGTACTCCTTTTCCTATTTGGAACCAGATATAATTCTTTCTATAACATTAGGCCCCCTGATACTCATTTGCACCCAAATTTCTAAAAGAAAAAGTATAACAGAATTTATGAAACAGAATCAGGGCTTTGGAAGACATATTATGTTAAGGATAAATGTTTCTATATTTTATAGTTATCAGCAAAACTCTACAATGTCCATGTTAAGAAAGGCAACAACTTACTGACCTCCCTGGTAAGTCTTTGTCACCAACTTTCAGAGAGCTTGGTATCAGAAAGACTTGGAAGACACTTGCCCTATATGGTTGTACTGTATTCCTTGGGTGACTTTACTCAAAAATCTCACCTCTTGGCCTCTTGACAAGCTGCCCTTTAATAATATTTTCCCATGTTGCTAATTCAGATGCTCTCAAGATCCCTCTCAAGATCATCGCTTAGATTTGTCATTAGCAGCAATTTGCCAGACCTCAAAATTTCCATTTCTATCATCTACTGATACACCCTTACCTTTTCATGTTTTATAACTCAACTGCAACAAATCAAGGTCTCCACTGAAGTGAAAGTAAGCCAATCTTCTCTTCCACTTTTACTTTGAGTCCCATCCCCTATTTGCTCTTTCATTTCTCTCTCTCTCGGCATCATTATCTATCAACAGCTATAGCAGCTACATGTGTTTATTGGAAATATATGCTCTAATGTCGCCTGTGCTTAAAACTGTCCACTCATTTTTCTGTTTCCCTTTTAATAAATATTCTATTTCCTACTAATTAGTCAGTCCTCACAGTCGCTTCTGTTTGTTCTTCCTATCACTGTAAAACTACATTGTCAAAATCACCAATAACCTCCATCACACCAAATCCAATGGATAGTTCTACTCTCTCATTTTTTCTTGATAGTTGAGACTTGCTCTGCTTGGCTTCTCTCCCATCCATTGGCTTCACTGTCCTACCACTCTCCTGATTTTTCTTCCCACTACACTGCTTTCTTCCATTTCCTTTGCTTACTCTCTCTTTTCTACCCATCTCTACTTGGAATCTCTTTTGTTGTTTATCTATACCCTCTCTTTAAATAATCTCAAGTGCCTGTAAATTTTAATTGCCTCTTATATGCTGATGACGATCAACTCCATCTCCAGTATCTCTCCGGAGTTCCAGTCTAATGGATCCCACTGCATATATAACTTTAAGGTTGGATGTCTAATAGTAAATTCTCAAAGCAGGCCCCTTTAATACTCTTCTCCCTATTAGAAAAAGGCACTAACTTCTAATGCATTTTTTTTTAAGAAAAACTCCAAGGAACTCTGATCAAACAGCCTCTAGAATGAAAGCCACAAACAGAGAAAGCTAACCAAATTATCACAAAGATCACAGCCTCGTGTTACTCAATGAAACCATGACCCATGTCGTGCAGGGCCACCCAAGATGGATAGGTCATGGTGGAGTGTTCTGACATCATATGGTCTGTGGAGGAGGGAATGTATGATGTGAGAACTCCACGAATGAAGTTGAAAAGGCAAAAATTTATGACACTGAAAGATGTCATAAACCCTACAGGTTGGTAGGTGCCCAATATACTACTGGAGAAGGATGGGTAGCTCCAGAAAGAATGAAGAGGCTGGGCCAAAGAAGAAACAAGGCTCAGTTACAGATGTATCTGGTGGTGAAAGTAAAGTCTGATGTTTTAAAGAACAATATTGCAAAGGAATTTCGAAGTTAGGTCCATGAATCAAGGTAAATTGAACATGGTCAAGCAAGGGATGGCAAGAATGAACATGAACATCTTAGGAGTCAGTGAATTAAAATGGATCAGTTCAGTTTAGTTGCTCAGTCGTGTCTGACTCACTGTGACCCCATGAACTGCAGCACGCCAGGCCTCCCTGTCCATTACCAACTCCTGGAGTTTACACAAACTCATGTCCATCGAGTTGGTGATGCCATCCAGCCATCTCATCCTCTGTCGTCCCCTTCTCCTCCTGCCCCCAATCCTTCCCAGCATCAGGGTCTTTTCCAATGAGTCAACTCTTCGCATGAAGTGGCCAAAGTATTGTAGTTTCAGCTTCAGCATCAGTCCTTCCAACGAACACCCAGGACTGATCTCCTTTAGGATGGACTGGTTGGATCTCCTTGCAATCCAAGGAGACTCTCAAGAGTCTTCTCCAACACCACAGTTCAAAAGTATCAAATCTTTGGTGCTCATCTTTCTATGAGCAAGAATTCCTCAGAAGAAAGAGAGTAGCCCTCATAGTCAACAAAAGAGTCCAAAGTGCAGTACTTGGGTGAAATTTCAAAAACAGCAGAATGATTTCAATTTATTTCCAGGGCAAACCACTCAACATCACAGCAATCCAAATCTATGCCCCAAACACTAATGCCAAAGATGAAGCTGAATGATTCTTTGAAGACCTATAAGACTTTCTAGAAATAACACCCCAAAAAAGATGTCCTTTTCATCATAAGGTATTGAATTGCAAAAGTAGGAAGTCACTAGATACTTGGAATAACAGGGAAGTTTGGGCTTGGAGTACAAAATAAAGCAGGGCAAAGGCTAACAGACTTTTGCAAAGAAAACACACTGGTCAGAGAAAACACCCTCTTCCAACAACGTAAGAGATGACTCTACAAATGGACATCATCAGATAGTAAACATCAAAATCAGATTGATTATAATATTTTGCAGCTGAATATGGGAAAGCTCTATATAGTCACCACAAATAAGACCTGGAACTGGCTGTGACTCTGATCATGTGCTCTTTATTGCAAAATTCAGGCTTACATTTAAGAATGTAGGGGGGAAATAGACTATTCAGGCATAATATAAATCTCTTATGATTGTATGGTGAGGGTGTCGAATAGATTTACGGGATTAGATGTGATAGACAGAATGCCTGAAGAACTATGGATTGAGCTTTGTAATATTCTACAGGAAGTGTACAAAATCATCCCCAAGAAAAAGAAATTCAAGAAGGCAGAAAGGCTGTCTGAGGAGGCCTTACAAATAGCTAAGAAAATAAGAGAAGGGAAAAGCAAAGGAGAAATGGGAATATATACCCAAATAAATGCAGAATTCCAGAGAAAAGCACAAACAGACAAGAAAGCCTTCTTAAGTGCATAATGCAAAGAAATAGAGGAAAACAAAAGAATGGGAAGAACTAGCGATCTCTTCAAGAAAATTGGAGATACCAAAGGAACATTTCATGCACAGATAGGGTCAGTGAAGGACAGAAATGGCAAGGACCTAACAGAAGCAGAAAAGATTGAGAAGAAGTGGCAAGACTACATAGAGAACTATACAACAAAGGTCTTAGTGACCCAGATAACCACCATGGTGTGGCCACTAACCTAGAGACAGACATCCTAGAGTGTGAAATCAAGTGGGCCTTAGGAAGCTTTACTACAAACAAAGCTAGAAGAGGTGATGGAATTCCAGCTGAGCTATTTGAAATCCTAAAAGATGATGCTGTGAAAGCGCTGCACTCAATAGGCCAGCAAATTTGGAAAATTCAACAGTGGCCATAGGACTGGAAAAGGTTAGTTTTCATTCCAATCTCAGAGAAGGGTAATGCAAAGAAGGTTCAAACTACCATATGGTTTCACTTGTTTCACATGCTACCAAAATAATGCTCAAAATCCTTCAAGCTAGGCTTCAGTAGTACGTGAACATAGAAATTCCAGATGTACAAGCTGGAATTAGAAAAGGCAGAGGAGCCAGAGATCAAATTGCCAACAGCTGTTGGATCATAGGAAAAGAAAGAGAATTCTGGGCAGGGATGGGGGCATCTACTTTTTCTTCATGGATTATGTTAAAGCCTTTGACTATGTAGATCACAGCAAACTGAAAAATTCTTAAAGAGATTGGAATACCAGACCACCTTACTTGTCTCCTAAGAAACCTGAATTCAGAAAAAGAAGCAGTAGTTAGAACCAGACATGGAAGAACAGACTGGTTCCAAATTGGGAAAGGAGTGCATCAAGACTGTATATTGTATCCCTTTTTATTTAACTTACATGCAGAGCACATCATTTGACATCCTGGGCTGGAAGACTCACAAGCTGGAATCAAGGTTGCTGGTAGAAATATCAACAACATCAGATATGCAGATGATACCACTCTAAAGGTAGAAAGCAAAGAGGAAACAAAGATCCTCTTGATAAGGGTGAAAGAAGAGAGTGAAAACGCTGGCTTAAAACTCAACATGCAAAAAAACTAAATCATGGCATCTGATTCCATGAGTTCACTGCCGATAAAAGGGGAAAAAGAGGAAACAGTGACAGATTTTATTTTCTTGGGTTCCTAAATCACTGTGGATGGTGACCACAGCCATGTAATTAAAAGATGCTTGCTCCTTGGGAAAAAAAAAAAAAAAACTATAACAAATCTAGACAGTGTTTTGAAAAGCAGACAACACTTTGCCAACAAAGGTCCAGGTAGTCAGAACTATGGTTTTTCCAGTAGTCATGTACGAATGTGAGAGTTGGACCATAAAAAAGGCTGAGCACTGAAGAATTGATGCCTTTGAACTATGGTGCTGGAGTAGACCCTTGAGAGTCCCTTGGACTGCAAGAAGATCAAACCAGTCAATCCTAAAGGAGATCAACCCTGAATATTCATTGAAAGGACTGACACTGAAGCTGAATTTGCAATACTTTGGCCGCCTGATGAGAAGAGCTGACTCATTGGAAAAGACCCTGATGCTAGGAAAGATTGAGGGCAGGAGAAAAAGGGGGTGAGATAGGATGAGATAGTTGGATGCCATCACTGACTTAACGGATATGAATTTGAGCAAACTCCATGATATCATGAAAAATAGGGAAGTCTGGCCTGCTGCAGTTCATGAGGTGGCAAAGAGTCGGACATGATTTATAGACTGAACAACAACATCTTCTGCTTCATATGATGCCTTTAAGAGAAGGAAAACATTAATGACATTTTAAATTCTGTCTTTAACCATGAGTGTCCTGGAATAACACCAATAGTACTGCCAAGAAGCTGCAGGTATTTAGCACTGGACAGAAGAAAATATAATTTTGGATGACTCATTGACAGTTCTTCACTGCCTCCACTACTGTACGGTAAGATTAAAAGTTGGTAGCCATATAAACCCTATAACTACATAATGTTTGGTTCATTTTCCTTTCAGGTTTATAAAGAAATTTTTGTGGTTGTTGTTCTTGTATTTTTAGGGGCATGGAAAAAACAGAATGAAAAAATATTACAGATGCTTTTTCCTGTCCTCTTCTCCCTGGAATATTTTGTTCCAGGAAATTTCTGCCTATAAAGATCATATTCAACTTCTAAAGACTACCTCAAACGATGCCTCCTTTATCACTATTACCCCATTTCTCAGCTGAAACTGATCTCTTTCTCCATTGAACTTGAACAGTAGCTTTGTTTAAAAAGTGTTTTTTTAATACTATTTTTAATTTTTTATTTTTTTTAATACTGACTGAAACTCTGTTTAAACGTGCTTCCCTGGCAGCTCAGCTGGTAAAGAATCTGCCTGCAATGTGGGAGACCTGGGTTCAATCCCTGGGTTGGGAAGATCCCCTGGAAGAGGGCATGGCAACCCACTCCAGTATTCTTGCCTGGAGAATCCCCATGGACAGAGGAGCCTGGTGTGTTACAGATGGTGGGGTCACAAAGAGTCGGACACGACTGAGTGACTAAGCATAGCAAACTCTAAACACAGATTTGAAGGGAAAGTTTTAATACTTTTCTGGCCCACAGACCCTCCTTTTGCAGGGTTATCTCAAGATCACCTAAGAAAATAAATTCAGAAATATACTCCACACAAAGCAAACAACAAAAAGTCTTTACATGAAGCCAAAACCAGAAAAGTTGCTATTCCTCCCAAGAATAAGCCAAAGCCATTTCCATTATTTTGAAAACTAAAGTCGTCATAATGAGATATTGTCCTGTGTAAAAGGTGAAAAACACAACCTTGGATATATATGATGTTCCCTTTCATCTAATAGAGTTAGTATAAATCTTTGCAGCTGCTTTCCTGAAGAAATGAAATTAAAATGATGAATATAAACTGCTGAAGCTCCTCATATAGCCCTGACCCTTTGTGGCCTTTCATTTCTCCCCCTGCCCCCACCTTACTTTTACATATCCCTGAACATAATAAGCCTGCCACCACTAATGTTATAAAGTAGTAATTGTTCCTAATTGGTAGGGAGGCGACAGACCATTCTGGTAATGTTGTGAAACTGTAAGAAAGGAGGAGTGAGAACCTTCACAGGCCCAGCAGTAATTATCCACTAATTTGGGCTGTTTGTGTGGGGACAGCTCATTATAGCCCTTAAGAAACCTCAGAATAAAGAGGGAAAGTAGGTAGGAGGCAAGGTTAAATAATTAGTGTTCCGCAGGTTTTTTCTTTTTTTTTTTTTTAAGATTCAAAGAATAGGATTGAAGGTGGGAAATGTGATGAGAGTAACAATTAAGAAATGGTAGAACATTCTGAACTAAGTGAGCTTTATGTTTTTGTGGGAGTAGGGGTATTTAAGAATCCTATAATATGGCATAAAAAATGACATATCACTTTTATTGCACACTTTCAATTATGACCCTGATCATCCCTTTACATTTTACAGTGCCAATCTCATGCTTAACAAGAGATTTATTCCCATGAGTTCTGAAAAGATTTTCAGTTTTCATAAAATGGTATATAAGAAAGTTTTCATACCATTTTATCTTTAGCATTTGTAGATTTGCTTTGAGGGTTGAAAACATTTATGTGTACACATATGTGCAAGTAGCATATAGACTTTGCAAAGAAATTGTTATTCAACTACAACTTTCTTAGTAAACCAGAGTTCCCAAATTCCTCACCTCTGTTTATCTAATACCCCTATTTCAAGGCCAAGTATGCTTACTCTTGGCTATCCACTTGTATCTATCACAGTTGTTTAGTCCCTAAGCCATGTCCAACTTTTTGTGACCCCATGGATTGTAGCCTGCCAGTCTCCTTCGGCCCATGGGATTTTCCAGGCAAGAATACTGGAGTGTGTTGCCATTTCTTTCTCCAAGGGATCTTTCTGACCCAGGATCAAACCCACAGCTCCTGTATTAGCAGGTGACTTTTTACCACTGAGCCACCAGGAAAACCCGTGTATGTTAGGCACACATATTTGATAAATAATCGGTCTGTACAAAAGTTTTTCAGAAATTTTCTAAGGACATCATTTTTAACACTCTTTTTAAAGAAAGCAACATTATTCTAATCAACTTATGTGATTGCAATTAAAGTCGTCTACCTAATAGAAATTGAAATGCAACAGATGAATGATTTTAAGTTAAATGATCTCTATAATATGATTCACTCAGCAAAGAGCTATGTATGGCTTAAATATATTCACACTGAAGGACTTTGGGAGAAGTTCTAGAATGTTATGTATCCCATCCCTTTGCTAAGTGGTAAGAATATAGCTAACCAACCATAATAATAATAATAAAAAATAGAAGCAAGTGACTGATCTAAAAAATTTAAGTGAGAATGTGATGTTAATATAACAAAGATTATATATTTTATCCCTATATGGATTAGATAATTTTTCCATATTGCAATTCAAAATGAACTTCCCTGAACCAAAGTTGGGTTGGAAATGTATTTTGACAATAATGGGGATTGTATGGTGGTAATATGAGTAAATTAGTAAAGATTATTACCAACATTTGAAAACAATTCCAAACAAGCCACAAGTGCTATCTACTAACAATTAAGAATTGTCTTCATTTATGAAGAAAGAACTACAGTATATAAATGATTGTATTCGTTACAGTCATATTCCTTCTCTTTGAAACATTTGTTGGTATCTGTCACTGAATGGCATGTTTTTAACTACTTTACAACTCTTGAAGTTTATGTCATACAAAATGTCAAAAAAAATTATTTCTATATTGGCTTTTTAAACTTTTTAATTTGCATTCCATTAGACTAGTGGTTTTCCAAACTGTTTTTCTCAAGATTAATTTGAAGACTATCAATAACTCCATGCCATTTTCTCAATTTGCACTTTCACTCTCCTTAAATATCCTCCCTCCCTGTTCATGGTCATATCTGACTCTTTGCAACCCTGTGGACTGACTGTAGCCCTCCAGGCTCCTCTGTCCATGGAATTTTCTAGGCAAGAATATTGGAGTGGGTTGCCATGCCCTCCTCCAGGGAATCTTTGAAACCCAGGGATTGAACCTAGGTCTCCCATATTGCAGGCAGATTCTTTACCAGCTGAGCCACAGTGGAAGCCCAGGAGTACTGGTGTGGGTAGCCTATCCCTTCTGCAGGGGATCTTCCAGATACAGGAATTGAACCAGGGTCTCCTGCACTGCTGGCAGATTCTTTACCAACTGAGCTATCAGGAAAGCCCACCTGGGAATCCCCCAAAACTATTAATACTTACTGCTACTGAAATCCAGTTTCTATGGATACAATAGATTGTAGATGCTCAATCTACATTTCTGAGCAACAGCATCTTAAAGAATTAATATTTGAACATTTTCTTAGGTTCTTACGTTTGCTAGTAATATTTCCTCTGAAATTAAATGAGCACACAGATTTATCATGATGTTTTATCTGATCCATTAGAATTCTCACTTTTATTGATCATCGAATAAAGTCTTTACACTTATTATAATCTCTCTTCTAAATATGTTCAATGTAGTTTTTAGTTCTAAACTGCTATATTTTAGATGATTACTACAGAATATGCCAATTCTCACGAAGTATTCTGTGCACTGCCTTTCATTTTCTATCCTTCCTTTCAGGTGTCATGGGATCACATGCCTAGTTCTGGCTACTGGGCTGAAAATGAAAATTGTAAGTGGCACTTCTAAAGAAGTTAAGAGAGGATATATGTAATACACACTTCATCATCCCCTAAATTTGAAGACACTGGAAAGTACATAGAGATACGACAGCAACACAATATAGAGCAATGTAGAGCAACTTAATTTCACATCAGGAATATTAAAAAGAAATGTTTCCATTTTTTTCAATTTATGATAATTACTTTTAGCAGAAATTTAGGGTATTATGAATGTTGAAGAAAATAAATACTTCTACCAGTATAACTAAAAATCCAAATCAAGAAATAAAAATATATCTGAAAACCACTGAAGGATCAGTACTGAAGGATCCTTTAATCCAGAGAGAAGGAACCACAGATGAAGAACTGACCTTTTGATGATAGTTTTCCCCCTGGAATCTTTTCTTTATTTTCAATTAATTAATTATTACTATTATTATTTTTGGTGACGGGTAAGAGACAAATAATTCATCCAGATGACTAAAACAAAGAGGCAGAAAAAACTGATGGGTCTTTTTATAATCTCAAGGGGCTAGAGAGACAAAATTGTAGTTTGGAGTTGTTTAGGTAATAAATGATTTAAGGAGTCAAAATCCTGGAGAGAAATAGACATGTAAATTTTAATGGGCAGTAAGATAATACCTAGGTGACTTAATAGAAATGATGCATGGCAGAAGGCAAAGGAATGTTATAATCAAAGTACTAAGGGGAAAATAGCTGTCAACCTAGAATTTTGTACGTAGCTACACTATCCCTTATAAGGAAAGCAAATAAATTAACAAACAAACAAAAATTGGGAAAAATTTGTGACCAGAAAATCAAATCAAATTATATGAGATACTTAGTGGTAATCGCCAAGCAGAAGGAAAATAATCCTGAAGAAAAAATGGTTATGCAGCTTTATTATTTTTCAAGATTATTTTTACTATTGTGTGTGTATTTGTGTGTGTGTATTATAGAAATGTTGAAATTATTTGTTCTAGTTCTGTGAAAAACACCATTGGTATTTTGATAGGGATTGCATTTAATCTGTAGGACACTTTTGGGTGTTATGTTTATTTTAACAGAATTATTCTAAGCCATGAACACAGTATAGCTTTCCATCTGTACGGTCTTCAGTATCTTTCATTGTTGTCTCATACTTTTCTAAGTACGTTTCTAAAAGTACACAACTTTGACTTCCTTAATTAGACTTACTCCTAGGTATTTTTTCTTTTCGATGTGATTGTAAATGGAATTGTTTTCTTAATTTTTCTTTCTGATAGTTCGTTGTTAGTGTATAGAAATGCAATGGATTCATGTATAGTAATTTTGTATCCTGCAACTTTATCAAATTCTTTGATGATCTCTTGTAGTGAGTAGACGTCTTGAGGATTTTCTAGGTACACTATCATATTACCTGAAAACAGTGACCGTTTTACTTCTTCCTCTCTAATTTTGGCTCCTCTTGTTTCTTTTTCTTGTTTGATTTTTGTGGTTAGGACTTCCATGACCACGATGATTAAATGTGGCTTTAGTCTTTTAACCTTCCTACTAACTTTTTATGTGGTCAATTTCCTATATTTACTGTATATTTGCCTTTACCAATTAGCTTTTTTTCAAAAAAAAAAATGTTTATAGTCATGACCTTTGATTTTTCACTTAGAGAAGTCCCTTTTTTCCTTAAAACTGCTTTGGTGGTGCCAAACTCTTTTAGCTTTACCTATCTGTAAAACTTTTGATCTTTTCATCAGATATGAATGAGAGCCTTGCTGGGTACAGCATTCTTGGTAGCAGGTTTTTTCTTTCATCACTTTAAATACATTGTGCCACTCCCATATGGACTGCAGAATTTCTGCTTAAAAGCCAGGTGATAACCTTATGGGAGTTCACTTATATGTAACTTATTGCTTTTCCCTTACCGCTTTTAATATTCTCTCATGTCTTGCCACTTTGATTATAATGTGTCTCGGTGTGATCCTCTTGCAATTGAATGTGTTTGGGATTCTCTGTGCTTTCTGTACCTGCGTATTTGTTTCCCAGGTTAGGGGGCGGTTTTCAGCTATTATGTCTTCAAATGTGTTCCGTAGCCCTTTCTCTCTCTATTCTGCTTCTGAGAGTGCTGAAATGCAACTGGTAGTATGTCTGATCTTGTCTTAGGTCTCTTAAACTGTCCACAGTTTTTCTTTTTACCTTTTTTCCTTTTTCTGTGCAGATTCAGTGATTTCCAGTACTCTGCCTTCCAGCTTGCTAAGCAGTTCCTCTGTATCATTTAATCTACTGTTGATTCCTTTACTGTATTTTTCACTTCAGTTCTTCTTAATCTGTTTTTTTTTTTTTACATCTTCTAACTCTTTGTTAATCTTCTCATTGTATTCATTTATTGTTCTTCATGATCACTATCTTAAACTCTTTATTGAGGAGATTGTTTAGCCCCACTTCACTTTCTTCTTCTTCTGGGGTTTTATCTTAGTCTTTCATTTTCATGTTTCTCTGTCCTCATATTTTACCTAATTTCCCATTTTTATTTCTATGTATTTTGTAGGCTCGTTATGTTTCCTGATCTTGAAGAAGTGGCCTTTTGTAGCTGATGCCCTATGCCTCCCAGTAGCACCCTACCCTCTGCTCATCTGAGCTATATGTCCTACCTGTGGGACCCACAGTTGGCATTTTGTTTGGCTTGTGGGTAGTACCAGGATCCAAGATTTCTTGGGGCTGGTGCCTACCCACTCATGGGTAAGACTAGCCCCAGAGCTACTGCCAGTTCACTGGTAGGCAAAGCTGGGTCTTAGGTTTTCTGGTTGCAGGGCCCTTAGGGTCTCAGAATTATGTTTTGGCCTGCTTGTAGGCAGGGTATAGGCCCAAGGTGTGTTAAGGATGGTATGTACATGCTGGTGGGCTAGTTCCAGGGCTAGTGGTCAGCTATTGGTGAACTGTCAGGTCCTAGGTCTTTGCTGCAGGACCCTAGAGGTCCAGAGACTAGAGCTGGTGCACTGAAGTATGGGGCCAGGTCCTAGATTCTCTGCTGGACAGGGCCAGATCATAGGGTGGCTATAGGCTCCTGTGGTTTTGAGCAATAGACCTGCTGGAGGGTGGGGGTATGTCTCCTCCTAGCTTGTTGCTGGGCCTGAGGTTCTTCAGTACTGGTGCTGACAGTCTGGTTGGTGGAGCTGATTCTTGGTGCAACTAAGCTATGTGCTGTGCTTAGTCACTCAGTGTTGTCTGACTCTTTATGACCGCATGGACTGCAGCCTGCTAGGCTCCTCTGTCCATGAGGATTCTCCAGGCAGAAAACAACAAAATTCTGTAAAGCAATTATCCCTCCATTAAAAAAAAATTCACTAAAAAAAAGAATACTGAAGTGGGTTGCCATGCCCTCCTCCAGGGTATCTTCCCAACACAGGGATCAAACCCAGGTCTCCCATATTGCAGACAGATTCTTTACCAACTGAGCCACCAGCGGAGCTACAGGAAGGATTCTAAAATAGCACTTGCCAGCATCAGTGTTGTGTGGTAAAACAAATTCCTCAAAATAGCTTTGATGCTAGTGTCTGTATTCCCATGGCAAACCCCAGCTGCCTTTTGTCTTTCCAAGAGGTTCTTCAAGATCAGCACGTGTGTCTTTCCCATGCGTCTTTCAAATGACTGCTTCTGCTTTGATCCCAGAGCATGTGAAGTTTTGTGTGTGCCCTTTAGTAACGGAGTCTCGATTTCCCATAGCCCTCTGGCTCCCTCAAAAAGTAAGCCCTATTGGCCTCCTTCAGAGCCAGTGATTCTTGGGATTCATCTTCTCTGGGCAGGATTCTCAGGCTAGGAAGTCCAGTGCAGGACTTCAAGCACTTGTTCCTTGGGGAGAACCTCTAGTAATTATCTTTCTGTTTCTCCTGTTTGTGGGTCACCCCTCTTACCTATCTTGTGGTTACTTCTTTACATCTTTAGTTATAAAAGGTCTTTCTGCTGTTGCTCTGATCTTTCACATCAATAATTTCTTTGAAATATTTGTAATTTTGCTGTTCCCATGAGAAGAGGTAAGCTGATGGTCTTCATACTCTACCATCTGGGACATTCCTATTTTACTTTCATGAACTATTTCTCTGTAGCATGCAATGCTGTTGGATAGCATTTTACCTACAGTGGAACTTATTTCAAAATCAGAATCAATCCTCTAAAATCCTGCTGCTGTTTTATTAAGGAAGTTTAGGTAATATTTTAAACCCTTTGTTGACATTTCAAACATCTTCAAAGCATTTTTGGCCAGGAGTAGTTTCCATCTCAAGAAACTACTTTCTTTCCTCATCTGTAAGAAGCAACTACCTATCTGTTAAAAATTTATCTTAAGATTGCAGCAATTCAGTCCCCTCTTCAAGTTTCATTTTTAATTCTAGTTCTTTTGCTATTCCCCCATATTTGCAGTTACTTCCTCCACCAAAGTCTTGATCCCCTCAAAGTCATCCATGAAGGTTGGAATCAATTTCTTTCTAATCCAAGTTAATGTTAATATTTTGACATCTTCCCATGAATCATGAATATTCTTCAGTTCAGTTGCTCAGTCATGTCTGACTCTTTGCGACCCCATGAATCGCAGCACGCCAAGCCTCCCTGTCTATCACCAATTCCCGGAGTTCACTCAGACTCACGTCCATCGAGTCAGTGATGCCATCCAGCCATCTCATCCTCGGTCGTCCCCTTCTCCTCCTGCCCCCAGTCCCTCCCAGAGTCTTTTCCAATGAGTCAACTCTTCGCATGAGGTGGCCAAAGCACTGGAGTTTCAGCCTTAGCATCATTCCTTCCAAAGAAATCCCATGGCACCCAAAATGGTGAATCCTTTCTAGAAGGTCTTTAATTTACTTTTCTCAGGTCCATCAAAGGAATAACTATCTATGGTAGCTATAGCCTTATGAAATGTGTTTCTTAAATAATGGGTTGGAAGTCAGAATTACTCCTTGATTCATAGGCTGCAGAATAGATGTTATGCTAGCAGGTATGAAAACCATGTGAATTTTGCTGTACAAGTTGTTAGAGTTCTTGGGTGACTGGGTATATCAGTGGGAAATCATATTTTGAAAAGAATCTTTTTTTTTCCCCCCTGAAATTTAGGTTTCAACATTGGGCTTAAAATATTTAGTAAACCATGTTGTAAACAGATTTACTGTCATCCAGGCTTTGTTTACCGTACTGAGAGCACTAGTAAAGTAGATTTAGCATAATTCTTAAAGCTTTATGGCAAATGAACATAATTGTAAATTGGCTTCAACTTAAGGTCATCAACTACATTAACTCCTAACAGCATCAGGTCAGTCCCTTGAAGATCTGAAGCCAGGAAAAGACTTCTTTCTAGCTATGAAATTCCTAGATGGCATATTCTTCCAATAGAAGGCCATTTCCTCTACATGGAAAACCTGTTGTTTAGTACAACCACCTTCATTAATTATATCAGCAAGATCTTCTAAATAACACAGCAGCTCCTACCTCAGCATTTGCTACTTCACCTTGATCTTATATGGAGAGAGCTGCTTTCCTTCTATCTCATGAACTGACCTCTGCTGTCTTCAAACGTTTTTTCTGCAGCTTCCTCATCTTTTGCAACCTTTGTAATACTGAAGACAGTAAGGGTGCTCCCCTAGATTAGGCTTTGGCTTAAGGAATTGTAGCTAGTTTGACCTTCTCTCCTGATCACTGCAACTTTCCCCATATCAGTAATCAGGCTGTTTCAATTTCCTATGATCCATGTGTTCACTCTAATTGGACTTTTTAAGTTCCTTCCAGCACTTTTCCTTTGCATTCACCACTTTGGCTAACTGTTTGGCAAAGAGATCTAGCTTTTGCCCTGTTTTAGCTTTCAACACATCTTTCTCACTTAGTGTAGTCATTTTTAGCTTCTGATTTAAAGTGAGATATGTGCAACCCTTCCTTTCACTTGAGGTCTTTGTAGGGTTATTAACTGGCCTAATTTCAGTATTGTTTTGTCTCAGGCAATAAGAAGACCCAAAGAAAGGTAGAGAGATGGGAACAGTGGGTTGCTGGAGCAGTCAGAACACACACAACACTTATCAACTAAGTCTGCTATCATGTATCACCACAGTTCATGCAGTTTCAAAACAATTATAATAGCAACATCAAAAATCACTGATTGTAGGTCACCATAGCAAATGCAATAATAATAAAAAGTTTGACATTTTGTAAGAACTACCAAAATGTGATGCAAAAACATGAAGTGAGCAAATGTTGTTAGAAAAATGACACCAAGATGTCTCCTCAATGTGGGATTGCCACAAACCTTCCATTTGCAAAATTGTGATATCAGCAAATATTATAAAATGTAATATTTCACAAGAGTCATACATGACTTAGCAATTGAACAACAACATTATCTGCAAAGTGCATTAAAGTGAAGTCAGTAAAATGAGATATGCCTATAGTCAGATTATAGACATAGGATCAAGTAATTTGGGCTTCCCAGACTGTGCTAGTGGCAAAAAATCCTCCTGCCAGTGCAGAAGACATAAGAGACAGGGATTTGATCTCTGAAATATAAGCAATTACATTTTAGGCTAAATATTCCAGTTAAAAAATGAAAATTTTAAAACAATTAAAATAGAGATTCTGATTGCATGTTATTTAAAGAGATGTCTGCTAAATAGCCCCACTCCAGTACTCTTGCCTGGAAAATCCCATGGACGGAGCAGCCTGGAAGGCTGAAGTCCATGGGGTCGCTGAGGGTCGGACACGACTAAGTGACTTCGCTTTCACTTTTCACTTTCATGCATTGGAGAAGGAAATGGGAACCCACTCCAGTGTTCTTGCCTGGAGAATCCCAGGGATGGGGGAGCCTGGTGGACTGCTGTCTATGGGGTCGCACAGATTCAGACATAACTGAAGTGACTTAGCAGCAGCAGTTGCTAAATAGGACAAAAGTACATTAAAATAAAGCTGTCAAGAAAAAAGAAAAAAATACACAAGCCAAGAGAAATGGCTGCTGACACATTAATGTCAGAGAAGAATACTGAAAAGGAGTATCACTAGGTTTAAAGAGTAATTTTGTGATGATTAACATATTAATTCACTAGGTATATACAATTGCATATACACTGAAAAACAGAGCTAAAAATTCTAAAAAACAAAAAGTGTCAGAACTAAAGATTAATAAATTAGTCTATCATGAAAGTGGTAGAATTCTTCATGTAACAATTGATAAAAAAGATAAAATTTCCAATAAGGTAAAGATAAAGATATGAAAAGGAAATTGATCAGCTATGCCTTTCACTGCAGGGAAATTAAAGTGATCACAATTAACCAAAAGAGTGTATCCCCCTATGTTTGGAAACATATTGAATGACCATATGGCTAGAGAATAAGTCATAACAGAAATGTAAATTACTCTGAACTAAATTATAATAAAATATTAGATAACAAAGTTATAGGATACAACTAAAGCTAGTCTTAAGTGGAAACCTATAATCCTTAAACTCTGTAATAGAAAAACATTTTAAAAAGGCTAAAAGTCATGTGTGTTATATAAGAAAGACAAAAAGCCATGTGAAATTTGGAAAAGATGAGCAAAATGAACTCAAAGTTAAAAGAAAATAGTTAAGATCAGAGAAGAAATGAATAATACAGATAATAAATACATATTAGAGGATTTCAAAAAATGGAAGTTGATTTTTAAAGCATGATAAAGTGATAACCATTGCCACAAATGTTCAAGAAAGGATGATAGCACAATTTATCAATACCAGGAATAAAATAAAAGAGATAGATTCTACAACAAATAGAGTGCAAACGAGATAATATTGTGAACAAAATTATGCCAATACACTTGGAAAATAACAGAAAATGGACAAATTCCTTAAAAACCAATCTGAAAAAGTGACCCAAAAGTTAAATTAAAACATTTCCACAAATAAAGCCTTGAAAACCACTGCCCTTTGTCAGTAAAATGTACAAGTAAATTATAGCATTTGACAATAACATAAAAACAATTGCTATGTGCCATATGAATGAATCTCATAAGAGTAATATTGACTGAAAACCACAAAGGGCTTTCTGTGTTATTCCATTTATACACAATTCAAAAGAAGAAAACCAATCTGTGATCTTAAAAAAACATAAAGATATTTACTTTGTGAGGAAGTATAGGTAGGGAGAAAGTAAGAGGGTGCTTTGTGGGAGGCTGGCGGTATTTTCTCTCTTGATCAATATGTTCATTATACTGGTGCGCTCACATCATGAAAATTCATCAATTTGTTAATTCATAATTTGTACAATTTCTGAATAAATCATGGTTCTCCACCAGTGCCCCCTGCCCTAACACACATATTCCCAGAGGACCTTCTACAATGCCTGGAGCTATTGTGGTTGTCACAACTTGGCAGGAGTGCTACTGGCATCTAGTGGGCAGAGGCCAGAGATGCCGGTAAACAGACTACAATACAGAAAACAGCCTCTCTCCGCACAAATTTCTAGTTCAAAGCGCGTCAACAGATCCAAGTTTAAGAAATCTTGATAGATATAAGTCAATATCAAAAAAGAGAGAACTACACTGACGTAGAGTTTACTCTGTGTGGAAATTTAAATACATAAACGACCAATTCCATCAATAGACAATGTATATAGGGAATGCACAAAATGAATTGAAGTTAATAAAATGTCAGTGCAAATATTTATATTTGAGGAAGACTAATAATAAACCAGAATTTTAATCCCAAGTCCACTGTTATATATTCATGTGTAGGATTTTAGGAAGACTGCAACTAAAATCATGCATACTGTAAGTCCAAAAGTTTAAAAAACTAAGGTAAAATAAATGTGCCCTAAAGCTTACATATATAAGGATAGAAGTGAGTATTTATTATAAACCCATATTTCCTATAAGCCAAGTCAAAAAGGGACATGATGGGATGCATGATTTTAATTTTCTGATAAAATGAAGCATACTAATTCAGCATAAAGGGGGGCAGGGGGAACCCAAACTCTACTGACACAGTTTTGAAGGGGATTTGTAATGTGAATAATTTACAAAAGTCCATTGAACAACAGAATGTTGTACACTGAGCCAAGAAGAGTTTTAAATAAAGTATAGCAGTTTGTAAGACATGCCTATATATTTTAAAAATCAAATATCAATGTCGAGGGCATAGCATAAAATGTACACTGTACATGAGTGGCACTCTCTGAATGGCAGATGGGAAATAAAATGGCTGGGATGATCATGAGAGTTCAGCACAGAGACACAGAACTCAAGTCGTCACACCAGGAGTTCGCAAACTAAGCAGCCTCCATTTCTCACCATGGACCAAACCTGTAAACAAAATTGTATTGGAATATATTCATATCCACTCATTTACCTATGGTCTACCCCTCTTTTCATTATACAGTGGCATAGGTGAATGGTTGTGACAGACAGCACATGTTCCCAAAGTCTAAACTATTTACTATGGTGCTCTTTAAAAATTAAAATAAAATAAAGCTGACCACTACAGAGGAAAAAACTCAATACTTAGTCCATCCTTCAGGTTTCAGTAATGCTGTGTAAAATTTTTGGAAGAAGCAGTATAGCAGATAGTTTGAATTCTTTATTAAGCCTTGGAGTAGGAATATTTCAAGTTATTGATTAGAGGGAAACATAATTATAATGCAACTTATTATGAAAATCGGATAAGCTTCCATCTATTCTTTCCTATGCAGATAATCTAACAGTCTTAATAGAAGAAATGTAGCCTCCCTTATCTTTAATACAGCAACAAAGCTGTGCGTAAGTACTTGGATAATACTCCTTATCCTAAATTTCTCTATTTTAAAATCAGAAATTTGGACTACATCAGTACTATGGTAGGCAAAATTCTAAAGAGACCCCCCCCCCCAATACTTTCATTGATAGGTTATTCAAACACTAACCTAGGTACTGCTGCGAAGGCACTTTGCATATATATAATTAAGATTACTAGTCATCTGACCATAAAATGGAGAGATGGTTCTGGTTTCACATAGGTTCAATGTAATCTCATGAATCCTTAAAGGAACCAAAGGAAACAGAGAAGTCCTTCAGTGAAATGTAATGGAGGAGGAAAACATAAAGATGAAACAGGAAAGGAAGTCAGAGATATAGAAACATAAGAAGGACTTACCCACTATACCTGGCTTTGAAAATCGAGGAAGGATTCAAAGAAAAACAATTATTCTTATTAAGTTCTGGATATATCTCTATAAGCCTTTAAAAAAATCATTTGGCTGTATACTGTTTTTCCATAGGAAAACAATTTTATAATGTTTTTCAGAAATATAGAGGAATAGTTTACTACTTTCCCTTGAAATATTTGATATATCACTTTATTATTGTTACTATTACTAGACCAGAAAAGTTTATTTCAGTTTGGCAGCTAATTAGTAACGGAATATGAATTTTAGGATTGCCGTCACATTGTAGAGGAACTTTATCAACGTTCTTTTGTATATGAGTAGTACAATCTATAACATTTTTCTGTGTGTGCTGCGGTAAGTCACTTCAGTCGTGTCTGGCTCTTTGTGACCCCATGGACTGTAACCTGTCAAGCTCCTCTGTCCATGGAATTCTCCAGGCAAGAATACTGGAGTGGGTTACCATGCCCTCCTCCAGGGGATCTTCTTGGATTTTTCTAGAGACTACATTTTCCCAACATGCATGTGAGACTTTTTTTTTTTTTTTTGTCTTCTACTACACACATATTTTTGATACTGGGTGCCTAGAATTTGTCCATATGACCTCTGGTCCCTATGCCTTTGGGTCATGATATTTGGAATAATTAGTAATGGCTTACCTATACGCACAAAGGATTGCAAACCACTGAAGTCCATAAACCAAAAATAAATGCATCTACATCTCAATATTTTCCTAGCAAAATATCCCAAATATTCATTCTTAAATGCCAAATCTAATGGAGAGACAGGGTGAAAGAAGACAGCAATCTTAGCTGATTACAATGAAAAGGTTCTACCTAATTTTACAAAATAGCATGACCAAGTGACAGTGTTATAGGCTTTCTCCAATGGCCTTGAAAGGGTAAATGAGACTGAGGGTCCTTGAAGCTGAAATAAGCATCACTTGCTTTACAGTAAAACTACTTCTGACTACATTAGATTATAATACAGTCATTTTTCTTTCAAAGATTTATGGTCAGTTGATATTTATGATGAGCTGTCCTAGTGTGGTGATAAATTTCAGCTAATCCATTCTTTTGAATAGTGTTGGTGAAATGGCTAATTGAGATTATTAGCACAGTCTGTGAACATATTGCCTTAATTTAGTGCTCTTAATAAATGAGTTAATTGGTCAAGGATAGTATATTTTAGTGATGAGTGGAATTTTGTTAAAGGCATAATATTCAGAATGGCAAAATATCTAACTGCTTTTTTATATACTCTAGTTAGCCTATTATATCACCTCTTCTTCCTAACATCTAAAGTTATAACAAATCCAACTTTTGGTAATATTTTGCATAAATATTTTCCTTACTCCTAAACTAGAAGACATGTGCCTTGGTTTAAACAGAAAATGTCAAACATACGTGCTAGTCAATGTTACCTCTATGAACAGATATTAGAAGAATTTTGGGTTACGGAGTTTAGAAACTATGTTAGTTTGACAGTAATGTGGTCAAGTGGAATAGAGCAGATTCTATAACTTCAACATTCTAGCTTCAATTTTTACTTTAAAAAAAATTCCGTCTGACATCAGCATGAGGACAGACGAAATAACCAAAGGCGCTTATAGGATTGAGACTATGGTGCCTGAAGCCTTGTGAATCTAGTAAATTTTCCCTTGGAGTGATTCACATCTAAAAGTGAGAGCTTCTATGTTCCTGTGAAAAGTGGAGTTTGGTTTGTTTTTGCTTAAATTGCAGCAAATAAAAAAATATTTAAAATTTTGTTCTCAAGTTTTCCTGTTAAAAATATACCCCAGGAATGTAATAATGTAATGTTTCTTTTCAGTGTACTTTGAATGTATTCTATAGGATGTAGATATACTCCATCCCCCCCCCCCAAAAAAAAGAGGAAGAAGAAAGGGGAGAAGATGGAAAAACAAATGGCCCTCTGACTTTTAGTTAACTGAGTAACCAAGGTGGTTTTGAATAGATGTGATAGAAGAAACTGTATACATACAGCATCCTGAGTTCAGAGAATTTTCTCCAAGGGAATGATCAAGCAAACATAAAGAATAGCGTGAGACAGTATTTTGAAAACAGAAGCACTTGAGAAATATTTTCCATTTTTAAAATAGGATAACTATTTGCCAAATGTTTAAGTTGGGTGACTGCTACAATATTTAAATTTTTGTATGAAATTAGCAGTCTTTTGGCAAAAAAAAAATTATACAAGACAACTGCCAGATTAAAATACATACACTCAATCTGTCCTTTAACTCACCACTCATCCTCTCCTCCTGTTTTTCTCTTTTTTCTTTCTTACTCCTTTAATCAGAGAAAAGAAGGGTCTCTTTTTTCTTTGTAATCAGAAATGGAAATAAATCCTGCATGTGTGAAGACTGAACAAAGTGATTAATCACAGACCATTCTGAGCTTATTAAAAGCATTCTGGAACAATATTTTTAATCCAGAAGAATATATTTCTTGTTTATAGAGAATCCAAAATAGCTGAATAGGAGCATATGTTCATGCATCATGGACATTTAAAAAATGTCCACATAACAACTGTTCATTTGCTAATATTCTAATTAGTTATAACATTAGTTATAAGACCACTGAAAGAAGAAATTTTTATAAATTAAATCTGGTCCTCTGACAGCAAGTGTAAGTGGCTTTGAACAAGTTGACCTTTTCTATCTGTCTTTTCCCTGAGAAGTAGGACACCCATTCTTTCATGTGTGTGCGTAGTTCCTCTGTCAACCATTCTTTTAAATAAAAATGGTGTTTCATAAAAAAAGTATCTACAACACCCATACCACACACAAGAGCTTTTCTTCAAAATATCTATTGAACTTTGTATGCAGCAAAGTGCTTTGTCTACTTTCCATTTTCACAAATGCGATATAAAAGATCTGTACTCAAAGGCTGAGATGTAACAAAATTATTTTTAGTGCTTAATTGGGGCCATTGGCAAGGAACATAGGCACGTCTCTATCTGTGAGCATCCACTGATGAAGAAACCAATTTTAGCGTACTTGTTACTACTGCCTTGATTTACACTGAATTACCAGTAGTTTTCCCTGTCATCCTATTGGCACTATCAGTGCCCGTATCGACACAGCTGATAGGATAAATCATAAGATTCATAAAGGTTACTCAATACTGCAACTATTTACCTTTTATGCTCATTAGACATTTACATAAAAATCATATTTGATGATTAGTTGGTATTGGTAACAGAGTCCAGCCACAACTAGAGATTTATTCATTTGTAGGTACTATTCTCCAAGTGAGATATTGCTGATAAACATTCTTCATGGGTTTGCTGATAAATCTTTAATTCAATGAGTTACTGAATCATTGGAAAATGGCACTGCTGTGATTTCTTTTACCGACTCTTCATCCAGTAAACATTCAATAATGTCAACTGTTCAAGGCCTTAGATTTTTAGCTGTTGTATTAATTCTCTCCATTAAATACGATTCAATAGATTATAATAAACCTCTGTGGTTTATTTTTAATAAGAATATGTAATAAGAGCTTATCATATCCATATTTAAAATAGTATATTTCCCTTTCAATTGTGAATGATTGGTCTCAATATTACATCTGTGTGGCACTGTGGCGCTATTCAAACATGTTCTGTTGCGTGAGACACACAAGGTATTGATATCTACAGTCCCCCAGTTGTACACCTTTTATCAGACTTTTATTTCCTATTTATAGTTTTCACTATTTCTTTTGAATCATTTTCCCTCTCTTGTGAGTCAGATAATTCTCTGGCATTTAAGTTTCATCTCTTTCAGCATCTTTAGAGGTTGTCAGTGCAGCTAAGTGTTGATCAAGCGAGTCTTCCACCTCCCTTGTGCTATGTAAATAATCTATTTTTAAAAAGAAAATGAACGTATTGCAATCTTTTCTTTAAAATAAAATTCTTTAAATTTCCAAACTAAATGTTGTAGATAACTTAAAAATTCAGTAAACTTTTAGGAAAAAGTTATTTTTATATTATGCAAAGCTAAATAGCAAATTGCACTTATTTACTGTGTTTTACATCTGAATGTAAGGAAAACTTCAAGATTCAAAATTATTATTTTTTTGATTGACAAGAGGATGCAGAGACTAGAAGAGGTATACGTGAAAACAACTAGTAACATCAAAAAACAAGCTTCAAGAGAAAGTGAGCTACTCTCTGAAAATGCACACGTTTATACCTTAAATTTACCATGTTAGAAACTTTTAGAAAACATGAGAACATAAGCACATGTTCTATGTCATGAGAGCAATGATATCATCATGTATCATGTAGTATCTGGAACACTGCATTAGAGACCAATCAGAGAAGGAAGTGATGAAGGCAAATGATATCTTAGGATTTTATGAAAATAATTTTGATCTTGTGACCTTTAACTTATACTCTGACAGTGTCTCAAGGTAACTCACTTTTGGAAACACTAGTCTAATGGGATAATTGGATACAGAATTAGTATTTATTCATTTTTGCCATCTCTTTTATCAAATCTGTTCTCTTGTACACTCCATGCCTATCCTATGCATTGCTTTAAAATTTTCAAACACCTATTATCATAACAGTTTTAAATATCCCCACATTTAGCTCAACATAGGAACTAATTCAATAATGCAAAATTCACTCTTACAATTATAAAAAATGGAAGAACTTTAAACAGCCAATTGGATTTTTCAGTTATTTAGAAAATATATGAATTCATATTTTTTAAAATACAGGAATGAAAATATTTCTCACATATTTAAATGTGTTTTAATGTTAACCACAGGTGACAGGTATTGTTATATATAAACATATCTTAATCCTATACTAAAAATAAAAAAGCAAGGATGTGAAATAATACTTATTTTTTAGAAGTATGCTTCACAATGAGTTGGAAGGAAAATATATCAAAGAAGAAGAACAACCTATAGTTAGTTTGACAAAATTTGGAAGCGGTAAAAGCAAAAATGAAAGAGTGGAGAAGAGATGCAAGAATGAGGACAAATTTAACAAATAATTGGAACAAAAGAATAGTCTTAACCCATAAAAAAACCAAGATCATGGCATCCGGTCCCATCACTTCATGGCAAATGGAAGGGGACAAAGCGGAAGTAGTGGCAGATTTTATTTCATTGGACTCCAGCATCACTGTGGATGGTGACTGCAGCCATGAAATTAAAAGACACTTGCTTCTTGGAAGGAAAGTTATAATAACCTGGACAGCATATTGAAAAGCAGAGACATTAAAAAAAAAAAGCAGAGATATCACTTGGCAGACAAAAATCATATAGTCAAAGCTATGGTTCTTCCAGTGCATCATAAATAAGGCTAGGGGCTGAAAAACTGATGCTTTAAAATTGTGGTGCTGAAGAAGACTCTTGAGAGTCCCTTGGAAAGCAAGGAGATCAAACCAGTCAATCTTAAAGCAAATTAACCCTGAGTATTCATTGGAAGGACTGAAGCTCCAATACTTTGGCCACCTGATGCAAAGAGTCAAGTCCTTAAAAAAGACCTTGATGCTGGGAAAGACTGAAGGCAACAGGAGAAGAGGATGAGAAGGTTAGGTAGCAATATCAACTCAATGGGCATGAATTTGAGCAAACTCCAGAAGGTAGTGGAGGATTGAGGAGCTGGCATGTTGCACTCTGTGGGGTTGTGAAGAGTTGAATGTTACTTAGCAACTGAACAACAACAACACTGATACTTTAATATGATGATTATCTAGGTTAATATTTTTGTCAAGCAGTAGAAGTAGGTAACAATAATTTTTAATTTTATGTTTATAGTGTATATAGTACTTTTTTACCAATATAAATTTAATAGTACAGATAGAAGATATAGGAATTTGGTGGGAGGTCTGAACCTCAGCAGAAGTCCTTGAGAACAAGTGTGAGTCAGTCACAAAACTGAAAAACAAAATGAATATGTCAACCATTCTTGAGGGAATTGTGGTCTGGTAAGCTGTGATTTCGGGTTTTCAGCATCATTCTGCCAATTTTAGAGGGACGTCTAATTGCTGAAATATCACACTCTAACACACCACAAATTATGATTGTGGATGACTTCATAGTTCAGGAAACAAATGAGATCTTATCTTTTCTTGTTTTCTTGTTGTAAACTCTTCATTTAAACTTCTGAGTGTGATGGTATTTTATAGTCCTAGCAATTTCCTACCTGGGAGAGGGCTTCCCAGGTGGTGCTAGTGGTAAAGAACCCGCCTGCCAATGCAGGAGACATAGGAGATGCAGGTTTGACCCTTGGGTTGGGAAGATCCCTGGGAGAAGAGCATGGTAACCCATTCCAGTGTTCCTGCCTGGAGAATCCCATGGACAGAGATGCCTGGCAAGCTACAGTCCATAGAGTCTCAAAGAGCTGGACACAACTGAAGCAACTTGGCATGCCCACACCACATGGAGAATATGAGCCTGAACTGTGAAGTCCAGCAGAAGCAAGAAGAAAGCAGAACAGTGACATGCAGAAATTAACAGAGCTTCGGTACAATTCTAACTGATATGAGCCTCCATTTTCAACTTCCATTTTATCAGAGTTACTAAATTTTCACTTAAGCTAAATTGGATATGGTTTCTGTTACCTGCAATAAAATAATCGGGACTAATACAGTAATTCATTTTATCTATCTCCCATGGAAAACATCCCAGTAAAGTTATAAGGCAAATTTAGTAGAAGATAATTTCCTTTTGACAGTTGGAGGTTTAATTAATACATGTTTTCCCCCTTCTGACACCAATTTTGAAATCCCTGCACATGAAGTCTCCCATTAAATTTCAGGCTATTACATTGGATGTAGGGTGAGGAGCTATACAAGGAATAAGGCTACTTCAGCTAAAATTGTTTCACTAAATACTGGAGGGAAAATGTGTTAAACATAGGTGTATCTATCTATCGATATGTGTGTGTGTGTGTGTGTGTGTATACATATATATATTTGTCCAAGAATAAACTCTATTTTCCTCCTTAGAGATAAATATCCAAATACTAGGGCCCTAAATCCTCTATGTTAGTCATAGAAGACAAATTTTTATGATTTTTTGACACATTTGTACTGCTAGACTTCACTAAAGCATATGAAGCACACATGTTACCCTGACAGCAAAGAAATGAAAATTATGCACTATATATATTTTTCATTGGCATCTTTGTAGACCTTGCCAGTATCTGAACTGTTAGAACATGGTTGAATGTCAGTTTTGTGCAGGAATTTTCAAGCAGGTTTGTAATAGTGTTGAATATATTTGGTCATAAAATTTACTATTCAAAAAAAGCAAATTTTCTCCAAACATGAAATTTTATAAACATCCATTAATTGTTCAATATAGCAAAGCTTTTGAATTCTAGATATTCTGTTAATACTGATGTGGTATTCAGTGGCTTTCCTTAAGAAAAATAATATATCCTCTATTTTATCACTGAGTTTCAGTATATAGTTTCAGTAGTGACCTCATCTGTCAGACTGCTTTAAGAAAGCACAATGTTAAAATAGCACTATGGGTTTAGATTATTTAGAAGATTTTAAAAGGACTGAGTTCATTAGTAAGTGAGAATTTTAATAAACATCAAAAATACCCTCACAGTTTCATTATTTTATTCTATCTTGGTATATAACTGCTCGTAGGTCTTTGCCGTTGAAATCATAGCTAATGGACAGTTCACAGGTTTTAAAGAAATTGGAAAGGCCCATATTTTGAGATGATTTGCAAAATTTTTATAATTTAGTATCGACCTTCAACTTTGGATTCTAATAAATGAACAAATATTCATTATTGAAGCAAAATATGAATAATTAAAAGGAAAACTCACCTCATCACTATGGGATTCTGATGAGTATATTTTACCTATTTACCCACAAACACATATATATATATATTCATACATAATTGAAAAAAATAATATAATTCTGTGATAGAAAGTCTAAAATAAGTGTGGCATAAATATGATAAAACTTAATTTTTATTCATGAGAATGAAGTGCAGTAAGGCATGACTCCACAAGGAATTCAGCACACAGTACCTTCCAGCTCATGGTTTAACCAGCCTTAGGATGTGACATTTTGTCCTCATGGTCCAAAATGGTTGAGATATTATATCAGCATTCCAGGAAGTAGAATAGAATCATTGCCCACTAAAATTATAATGTGATTTATAAGTTTAAGTTATTATCCTCTTCCTTTTTATTTGAATGGGTAGAAATATTTGGCTCATCTGGTTTTCTAATTTCTTAAATTGAACAGTCATACATTTTCAGTATCCACCTTAAATAAAATAATTTAAGGCCATAATGTTTTCTTTCAGTACAGCTTTACTATAATTCATTGTTTATTCAGCAAATGGTCCTGGAAAAGTTGGACAGCTATATGTAAATCAATGAAGTTAGACACACTCTCACAGAACACACAAAAATAGACTCAAAATGGCTTAAAATCTTAAACATAGATATAATACCCTAAACCTCCTAGAAGAAATAATAGGCAAAATATTCTCTGGTATAAATTGTACCAATATTTTATCATTTCACCTGCCAACAAGGTAATGCTCAAAATCCTCCAAGCTAGGGTTCAACACTGCATGAACTGAGAATTTCCTAATGTACAAGCTGGATTTAGAAAAGGCAGAGGAATCACAGATCAAATTGCCAACATCTGTAGGATTATAGAAAAAGAAAGACAATTCCAGAAAAACATATACTTCTGCTTCATTGACTACACTAAAGCCTTTGATCTTGTGGATCACTACAAACTGTGGGAAAATGCTTAAAGATACAAGAATAACGGACCACCTTACCTGACTCCTGAGAAACCTATATGCAGCTCAAGAAGCAATCATTAGAACCGGACATGGAACAATGGACTGGTTGCAAATTGGGAAAGGAGTACGTCAAGGCTGTATATTGTCAACCTATTTATTTAACTTCTATGCAGAGTACATCATGTGAAATGCCAGGCTGGATGAAGCACAAAGCTGGAATCGAGATTGCCAGAAGAAATATCAATAACCTCAGATATGCAGATGACACCACCCTAATGGCAGAAAGTAAAGTGGAATTAAAGAGACTCTTGATGACGGCGAAAGAGGAGAGTGAAGAAGCTGGCTTAAAAATGAAGATCCAAAAAAACAAAGATCATGGCATCTGGTCCCATCACTTCATGTCAAATAGATGGGGACCCAATGGAACCAGTGACAACTTTTATTTTCTTGGGCTCAAAAACCACCATGGATGGTGATTGCAGTCATTAAATTAAAAGATACTTGCTCCTTGGAAGAAAAGCTATGATAAACCTAGACAGTGTACTAAAAACCAGAGACATTACTTTGCTGACAAAGATCCATATAGTCAAAGCTATAGTTTTTCCAGTAGTCACATATGGATGTGTGTGTTGGACCATAAAGAAGGCCGAGCACTGAAGAACTGATGCTTCGAACTGCGGTGTTGGAGAAGACCCTTGAGAGTCCCTTGGACTGAAAGGAAATCAAACTAGTCAATCCTAAAGGAAATCAACCCTGAATATTCATTGGAAGGACTGATGCTGAAGCTGAAGCTCCAATAACTTGGGAACCTGATGTGAAGAGCGGACTCACTGGAAAAGACCCTGATGCTGGGCAAGATTTAAGGCAGTAGGAGGAGGGGAGAACAGAGGATGAGATGGTTGAATGGCTTCACGAAAATGCAGATGAGTTTGAGCAAGCTCCTGGAGATAGTGAAGGACCAAGAAGCCTGGCATGCTATAGTCCATGGGGTCTCTCAAAGAGCTGGACGTGTCTAAGTAACTGAACAACAGCAGCAATGTTTTCTTAGTTCATTTTCCCAAGGTAATAGAATAAAATCTAACAAACAAACCAAAAAAAAAAAAAAAAAAAGATAAATGAAACCTGATTAAAATTACAAGCTTTTGCAAAGCAAAAAATAAAAGTGTTAGTTACATCCGACTCTTTGTTACCCCAATACCATGTGACCCCATAGCCTGCTAGGTTCCTCTGTCCTTGGAATTTTCCAGACAAGAATACTGGTATGGGTAGCCATTCCTTTCTCCAGCTGAATCTTCCCCACAGAGGAGTAAACCCAAAGGAAACCATAAACAAAATGAAAACAACCTACAGAATGGAGAAAATATTTTCAAAGGATGCAACCAGAAAGGGTTTAATTTCCAAAATATGCAAAACAGTATGGAGATTCCTCAAAAAAAAATTTACAGTAGAGTTGCCACATGATCCAGCAATCCTACTCTTTGGCATATACCCAGACAAAGCTATAATTCAAAAAGATACACGTACCCCTATGTTAATAGCAGCACTGTTTACAATAGGCAAGATATGGACTCCACATAAATGGCCATCAACAGATAAATGTGTAAGAAGATACAGTATGTATATACAATGGAATAAAACTCAGCCATGAAAGAGAATGAAATAATGCCATTTAAAGTAACATGGGTAGACCTAGAGATTATCATACTAAGCAAAGTAAGTCAGAATAAAATGATAAAAGCCATGATATCACTTATATGATAAGGGATTAGGAAGATCCCCTGGAGGAGGGGATCATGACATGTATTTGAATTATGAATCCAAAATGCAATACAAATCAACATATCTACAAACCAAAACACATATAATAAAAGAGTCCCAGGTACAAAGAACAAGTCTGTAGTTACCAAGGGAAGAGGTAAGGGAGGGAAAGAATGGGAATTTGGAATTAGTAGATGCAAACTACATATATATGATGTATTAAACAACAAGGTCCTACTATATAGCACAGAGAATGCTATAAAAGTCTACTAAAGAGTAGTGGTGAAGTAACTATACAGCTTGGATCAGTTTTGTTTTTAAAGTTGTCCTGCGGGTCATGTGTTGGTTATTTCCACTCTCAAAAGTGTCCTGGTTGATGGTAAATTATACAGTCGCCTAACTAATGACTCATACAATCACTGGGAAGCTGGAGAAAGATATTGGAGACTAAGCTTTTAGGCACAGTACCTGAAACTATGTTGCCTCAGTGATGCTTAGTTGCTCAGTGATGTCCGACTCTTTGTGACCCCATGGACTGTAGCTACCAGGCTCCTCTGTCCATGGGGGTTCTCCAGGCAAGAATAGTGGAGTGAGTCGCCATGCCCTCCTCCAGGGGATCTTCCCAACCTAGGGATCAAACCCAGGTCTCCTGCCTTGCAGGCGGATTCTTTACCATCATAGCCACCAGTGGCCTGTTAATATTGCTGCTTGAAAGAAATATTACCACCAAGCTTGAAAGGTCAGGCTCTCCACTTTAGTCCAATAGCTTCTGTCATCCATGCCACTTCTGCTTTAGGAATTGCACCATGTGCCTACTAATATCCCTGAAAAGTGAACACTTCCAGGAGTGAAGAAATCTTCTCAAAAGTACCGCTTCTCCATTCTGAATCAGTGGCAAGTACTGCACCTGCCCCTTCAGCATGCAAGTCAGAGCATTCCTTGCAGTTAGGATGCAGGCAGTTGTTCTGAGCTCTGTCAGTCACACACACCACTGCACACAAGAAGGCTACCATTTTTCTTATGGTTTCTTAGTTTTCTGGTTAAATTAGAAATGCTTCCCTTTAAACTTATAGCTTCTTAAGTTTTTTTTTTTTTCTCTTATTTATTTGTTGAAGAGATGGGCATTTTCTAAAATGTGATTCTCTTTATTCCTTGGAGAACCACATATCAGTATCATTCTACTGATTATACACTTGAAATTCATTAAATATATGGTATAGCAAACAGAAAATACAATATCCTTAAATCCAGTTTCACAGTTCAAGAATTGATGAATTAAGTGTGCTCAGAGAATAACTCCAAGGATTAAGTAAATCTTGAAGGCATTGCATTTGTGTCAGAAGTGGGACAGATATGATTGTAAGATGGGTTGACAAAGAAAAGCACTAACTCTTGACTATGTTATTAAATGCTAACATATGAAAGAGGGGAGAGGCTTTGTCTCCACTTAAAGATAGAACTAGGATAACCAGGTACATCATATGAGTATTAATATTTCTATTTAACATTAACTATTTTAGATTTATTTTTGTTAAATTGTTAACAGAATTTTTCTACTGAATTAGAGATTGTTGTTAATCCATAAAGACCCACTTCTAAATCTAAGACTAGAGTGTGCTTTCAAACAAAAGTCTTTATCTTTAAAAATAGTAAGAAACAAGCTGTCTTAAAAATAGTTTGTTATCCATTAACCAGTACTATAGTATCATTTCAAAGAACACTGTCAATTCATTGGTAGGCCAAAGAGCCCAAGAAAAAGCACAATTGTAGCTTTACATTTATGCCATTAACCAGGTTATGTATGAGTAAAACTAAATAAGCATAAGTAAATGAATTTCAGAAGAGGACACAGAATCTCAGAGATATTAAGTAATTTGTATAAGGCCAGACTGCTAAGAAACGGCAGAGACAGTATTCATGAGCCCATGAATCACAAGCCCTACCTGGCTCCAGAACTATCAATTATGACATGCCTTGTGTATGAAGCAATTTACCTTTAAGAGAGATTCAAGGAAGGTGTTAAGTCGCTCACTCAGTTGTGTCTGACTCTTTGCGACCCTGTGGACTGTAGCCCACCAGGCTCTTCTGTCCATGGGATAAGGAAGGTGTTACTAGTTGTCAAATGAGAATAGCATTAACTATATGAAAAACTGAAATATTTTATAAAGATAAGGAAGGTTCTATCACTAGATAACTCACAAGTAAATAATTACTGTTAGGGAAACAGGCAATGTAGTTTGAATTGTCCAGTTGCTTTCCTTGTTGTCATTCAGTCGGCCAGTCGTGTCCAACATTTTGAAACCCCATGGACTGCAGCACGCCAGGCTTCCCCGTCCATTGCCAACTCCCGGAGCTTGCTCAAACTTGTATCCATTGAGTCGGTGATGCCATCCAACCATCTCATCCTCTGTCATCCCGTTCTCCTACCTTCAATCTTTTCCAGCATCAGGGTCTTTTCCATTGAGTTGGCTCTTCAAATCAGGTAGCCGAAGTATTGCACAGTTGGGAAGTTAGGAGCCCTAAGGACTCATGAATATTCTACATCTAATTATAACAGACTGAATTATGGGAAGACATATGGGAAGACATAAACAATACAGCCTGCTGTTATATAACTTGAAATTGTCAGTCGGCTTTGAGCGTATGCCCATCTGCATTTCCTTTCATTGATTAGTGAGAGGTACAAGCCCTACTTTGCACTGGGCAGAGTGCAAAGGAGGAGACTGGAAGTATAAATGGGGGCAGCCAAGAGCGATCGACGGGAAAGATGAAGAGGACTCCTTTGAGAAGGTCTGACTAATAAAAGATCTGTCTGCTTGAGCTGAACTGAGCTGTAACTTGTCTGTCGTTCTACACCTTTTGGTCCATCGCTCCAAATTTTTGTCGTGATGAGACAAGAACCAAGGAAGAGAAATAAACCCACTGAATTTTTCAACTAGTGAACTTCAAGTATATACAACTAAGTCAGATATATATTTTCTTTGGCCAGTGAATGGGTTTTCAGATCAATACAAGTGTAATATAGATCAAGCATGGGAAGAATATCTGTAGAATTATTTTTAACAAATAAACATTTCATTTTTATATAGTCAGTTACCTAGTAATTATGCCTTCACATTGTTGGTTACAGTAACATGAAAACTATCAACCACCCTGTCAGCACCATGATATTTCATCTCCATAGCTATGTAGTCTATTTTCATGATTTTCTATTTGCATTAAATATTATTTACCTGAAAATATTTGAGCACACACTGTCTTTGTTATATAAACCTAGCCTTAGTAAAAAAAAAAAATAAGGATATGAATTTTAACTTATTCTGGTTAAACTAATTGTATAGATAACACGAGTAATGTTTTCTCTGTGCTTCACATGGCAACCAGGTTTTCTAAGGTTAAAGTAAAAATCTTTATCATTACTATCAACAAAGTTACCAACAAAAAGCTATATTGAACCCCACAGAAATGTTTTACATAGAGCTACTTAAGTAACATATTGCCTTGAGGCATCTATATGATACCACAGAATTTCAATTATCTTCTGGTATTTTATTACATTCTGTTATTTTTTTCAAAAATAGTCAATGGTAAATATATTTAAACTGGTAAATGCTAGCCACCTATACTCTTCTAAGAATTATTGAAGTTTTAAAAATTCTACACAAACCTTTTAAATTTAACGGCATAATTAAGTGAAAAAAAATTGTCGGAATTTTAAGGTCGAATAATTATTTTAAAAATTGGCTGACATAGCCACCATAGAGTATTTATAAACTTATGCATCATAGAGTAAAAATATTCTCAGATAAAAATGTCCCCATGGTGCTCATATTTGAAAGCACATGAATTAAATATGCCTCCCTCATCTCTGGTGGTACATGGAATTTTTATGTCTTAACTAGGCTTTTGTATTTATTTTATGTAAAAATACTAGTATGCCACTAAAATTTTTATTTTTCTGTAAATGTCATAGCATAAGATATAAAAAACATAGCATTGCCTTTACTTAAAATGCTTCAGTTTTACATCCCAAAATTACCTCTAAATCCTACTGAATATAACATACCTACCTTCCTTTTCTTATGGACTGCAAGAATATTTACTTTATCTACATGTCATCCTTCTCCTTTCAGTTTCAACTGCTTGTTTATTTCTCTTGCTTAGATATATCTCCCCTCATTTTTCTAACATACTGACTGTGGATATTATATTCTTATAATTCAAAATTTTCCAAGCTTGACACATATATCAAAAACTGTTGTCACGTTAGGTATGATTAATTAGATAGCTCAGATGGTAAAGAATCTGCCTGGAATGCAGGATATCTGGGTTCAATCCCTGGATTGGGAAGATCCCCTGGAGGAGGGCATGGCAACCCACTCCAATATTCTTGCCTGGAGAATCCTCGTGGAGAGAGGAGCCTGGCAGGCTACAGTCCACGGGGTTGCAGAAAGTCAGACATGGCTGAGCAGCTAAGCACAGCACAGAGCATTATTTAAGCTAACATAGTGAAAACAATTAAATGTCCAGGCTCTGGGGCTAGATATCCTGGCTCTAACACTTCTGCTTGTGTGCTGATGAGCAAGTTACTGGAGCTCTTAATGCCTCAGTTTTCCAATCTGCAGAACGAGGATAGTAAGAATGTTCATGTCATTGGATTGTTGTGAAGACTAATGGGATAACCCACTAAGACCTTGAAGCAATAAACGACACAAAGAAAACATGCATTATAGTTAGATATTTAAGGAGTTTTGTTGCTATAATCATTACTACCGTACAACAATAGTAATCATTATTATCATTATATAATCTGATTTAATTTGAAAGTCATCTCTTTAAAAAATCCCACCAGGCACAATATAGAGCCAGACACTGAAGATACAAAGATGATCACTTTTGAGGAAAAGTAAGAAACCATAGAGAATATTATAGGATAGGCAAAAAAGAAAATGTGGAAAGTGCACAAAGTTGCGAAACTATGCAAGTTCAGTTTTATGATCACGTGTAAGGAGACTAGATTTATAAGATTTCAGCAATAAACAGTATTTGAACTCTATTTGAAACAAAATTTAAAAATCTGAAACAGTCATAATTTCCTCAATAGGAAATCATCTTCCATTAAATCCCTATTTAAGATAGCCCCGGTCACTACTTAGCATGATGTTATACAGTCATTTTTTTTTATTTGTTCATTTATTGTTTTGCTCAATAAACTCTAATTTCCATGAAGCCTGAGGCTTCCTTTTATTTTGTTCCTGTTCTGGCAGTGGCTTCCTTGCATATGGTAATTTGGCCATGTAGGCTGACTATATGGCATTTCCCAAACTGATCTGATCCTAGACCTTTGTCCCTGTGGCTCATTTTATGGAACTGGTACACCCTGGAACAGACTTTGAAAGACATCATGCACTGCATATCTCCAGTTTCATTCTCCAGGTCCGCTTCCCATCCTTTTCCTCTCACAATTTGCCCTGGCGTGCTGATAGCATTGACAGGCTCGCCTTCCTTCAGTTTCTGGTTGGATTTAGTCCATCAGAAACAGTAATAAAAGATCCAGAAGAAAGGAGGAGGATGGATTGATGAAGACATTTGTTCTCCAGGTCCCTCTTCTTAGCTCATTGTGTTTTGGCTCTACCTTTACTGAAGGCCACATGTTCTATGAAGTGGTTCTGTCCATAAAACTACCCTGTGTGTACAGGCAACCTCCTGCCCCTCTTGTCCCATCAGGCTAGCTTTGGGGAAGGCGTCCCAGGTCCCCAGTCTCTCCTTTTTCAAGCCAAATCTGCTGTGCATCTTAAATAGACCCTTTGACAAACTGTCTTCAATCGTTCAATTTGGTTATACCATCTGTTTCTTGCGTGTGTGCGTGTTGTTGCCTCAGTCATGTCTGACTCTCTGCAACCCCATGGAGTGTAGCCCACCAGGCTCCTCTGTCCATGGGGTTTTCCAGGCAAGAATACTGGAGTGGATTGCTGTGCCCTCCTCCAGGGGATCTTCCCAACCCAGGGATAGAACCTGTGTCTCCTGCATTGGCAAACAGGTTCTTTATCACTAGGGCTATCTGGGAAGCATTGCTAAAGCCCTATTTCACACTGAGTTATAATCCCATTATAGTCTTAGTCTTTTAAGTGGATGGGTATTTAGGTAAGGTCCGTCTCAAGATGTCTTCTTTTCTCAGTCTACTGGATAGAGGTTTTAGAGGTCCACAATTGGGCAACATGAAGTAAGAGTACCCCTGAATGTAAAATATTATCTATGTCACAAACAAGTATTTGATTTCTGTGGAGAGAATCCATATATTTGTAACAATTCTCAGAAACAAATAGGAGAATAGTCAGTCATACTCCTATAATTACAATTCCTACTCTTTGGCAGCATTTCTGCACTAAAATTAATACACATGGAAATGGATGTGGGATGTTGATGATGTCCTATATTACCAAATTATTTGAAGCTTTCTGCTCCCCTCAAAGCCCTATATAAGGCTTTAACACTCATACTAAAGGGGAAGAGAATTGTGTCCTGTGGAACTAGTCAATGGAACATCGTGACTATAAAGAATATTGAATCTAAAATAAACTTTCTAATTTAGAGCTATAGAAAACTATAGTGTCTTCTAAATTTGTAGTTTCCAGATATATCTGTTATCTAAGTAGTGACCTGAATTATAGAAAATATATAAATTCTACATAATCCCAGGAAGTGGATGGTCAGGATATAAAGAAATTGGAAATGTTTCCTCCTCCTGTGAGCTTTCAGATAACAATGCATTTATCTCTCCCCTTAAGGGTTGTCACTGTCCTCCCAAATGGGAAACATTATAGAAAGTATCACATTTTGCCAGGTTATCCTTCCCAGGATGCAGGTATTGTAACCATTTTCAAGTTGTCAATGAAAAACTCAGAAGCCTGATCATGAGTAACAGTCTTTTTTCACAAAGGTTCCCACTAGGGGCTTGGAGACGTCTTGAACATTAAGTTATTTGTATACAGCATTAACATTACCAAACTTCAAAAAACAGGTGTGACTTATGGTAAAAATCAGTTCAGTTCAGTTCAGTTCAGTCGCACAGTCGTATCCGACTCTTTGTGACCCCATGAATCGCAGTGCGCCAGGCCTCCCTGTCCATCACCAACTCCCAGAGTTCACTCAGACTCACGTCCATTGAGTCCGTGATGCCATCCAGCCATCTCATCCTCTGTCGTCCCCTTCTCCTCCTGCCCCCAGTCCCTCCCAGCATCAAAGTCTTTTCCAAGAGTCAACTTCGCATGAGGTGGCCAAAGTACTGGAGCTTCAGCTTTAGCATCATTCCTTCCAAAGAAATCCCAGGGTTGAGCTTCTTCAGAATGGACTGGTTGGATCTCCTTGCAGTTCAAGGGACTCTCAAGAGTCTTCTCCAACACCACAGTTCAAAAGCATCAATTCTTCGGTGCTCAGCTTTCTTCACAGTCCAACTCTCACATCCATACATGACCACAGGAAAAACCATAGCCTTGACTAGACGGACCTTAGTCGGCAAAGTAATGTCTCTGCTTTTGAAAATGCTATCTAGGTTGCTCATAACTTTTCCTCCAAGAGTAAGAATCTTTTAATTTCATGGCTGCAGTCACCATCTGAGGTGATTTTGGAGCCACAAAAATAAAGTCTGACACTGTTTCCACTGTTTCTCCATCTACCTCCCATGAAGTGATGGGACCAGATGCCATGATCTTCGTTTTCTGAATGTTGAGCTTTAAGCCAAGTTTTTCACTCTCCACTTTCACTTTCATCAGAAGGCTTTTTAGTTCCTCTTCACTTTCTTCCATAAGGGTGGTGTCATGTGCATATCAGAAGTTATTGATATTTCTCCTGGCAATCTTGATTCCAGCTTGTACTTCTTCCAGTCCAGCGTTTCTCATGATGTACTCTGGATATAACTTAAGGGACTAGATCTGATAGATAGAGTGCCTGATAAACGATGGAATGAGGTTCATGACATTGCACAGGCGACAGGGATCAAGACCATCCCCATGGGAAAAAAAATGCAAAAAAGCAAAATGGCTGTCTGGGGAGGCCTTACAAATAGCTGTGAAAAAAAGAGAAGGGAAAAGCAAAGGAGAAAAGGAAAGATATAAGCATCTGAATGCAGAGTTCCAAAGAACAACAAGAAGAGATAAGAAAGTCTTCTTCAGGGATCAATGCAAAGAAATAGAGGAAAACAACAGAATGGGAAAGACTAGAGATCTCTTCAAGAAAATTAGAGATACCAAGGTAACATTTCATGCAAAGATGGGCTTGATAAGGACAGAAATAGTATGGACCTAAGAGAAGCAGAAGATATTAAGAAGAGGTGGCAAGAATACACAGAAGAACTGTACAAAAAAAGATCTTCACGACCCGGATAATCACGATGGTGTGATCACGCATCTAGAGCCAGTCATCCTGGAATGTGAAGCCAAGTGGGCCTTAGAAAGCATCACTATGAACAAAGCTAGTGGAGGTGATGGAATTCCAGTTGAGCTATTTCAAATCCTGAAACATGATGCTGTGAAAGTGCTACACTCAATATGCCAGCAAATTTGGAAAACTCAGCAGTGGCCACAGGACTGGAAAAGGTCAGTTTTCATTCCAATCCCAAAGAAAGGCAATGCCAAAGAATGCTCAAACTACCGCACAATTTCACTCATCTCACATGCTAGTAAAGTCATGCTCAAAATTCTCCAAGCCAGGCTTCAGCAATACGTGAACCGTGAACTTCCTGATGTTCAAGCTGGGTTTAGAAAAGGCAGAGGAACCAGAGATCAAATTGTCAACATCCACTGTATCATGGAAAAAGTGAGAGAGTTCCAGAAAAACATCTATTTCTGCTTTATTGACTGTGCCAAAGCCTTTGACTATGTGGATCACAATCAACTGTGGAAAACTCTGAAAGAGATGGGAATACCAGACCACCTGACCTGCCTCTTGAGAAATCTGTATGCAGGTCAGGAAGCAACAGTTAGAACTGGACATGGAACAACAGAATGGTTCCAAATAGGAAAAGGAGTATGTCAAGTCTATATATTGTCACCCTGCTTATTTAACTTATATGGTAAAAATGTGCTCTCCCTAGACCAAAAGCTGTGTCTCTTATCTTTATTTAGGAATATACCTTTCCAGAATTTTAGTAATTGGGTACATTAAATTTCCAGAGAAATCCATTTCATTTATGTTTCACATCTTATAAAATCCTTTACAGAGATATTTATTTCCTATGTGTTTTATTAAGTGCTAGATACAGAGATGAACAAAACTAATATAAATTCTGCCTTTGTGAAGGTTGGTCTACATTTTTTAAAATTTAGATATATTTGGAAGATGTATGCCATAAAAAGTTGCACATTTTGACATACTTTTGCATATTTGACAAAGTTAATTTATAGATATTATTTATATTCATCTTTGTCAGCAAGTCTATAATTTTCTAGATGCCAGTGAGTCTATATTATCATTCTGAAACCTCAAGGGTATACAATAAGGTCTTGGTCATAGCAGAGATACATATGTAGAATAAATGGTTTCTTTAAAAGTAAAGATAAGGCCCCTTTCATGGATTATTATTGAAAAAGTAAAAATTAAGTTGAAGGAAGTAGGGAAAACCAGTAAGCCATTCAGTGAGTGAAGTGAGTGAAAGTCACTCAGTCATGTCTGACTCTTTGCAGCTGCATGGGTTGCATAGTCCTTGGAATTCTTCAGGCCAGAATACTGAATTTGGTAGCCTTTCCCTTCTCCAGGGGATCTTCTCAACCAAGGGATCAAACCCAGGTTTCCCACATTGCAGGCTGATTCTTTACCAGCTGAGCCACAAGGGGAGTGCAAGAATACTGGAGTGGTTAGACTATCCCTTCTCCAGCAGATCTTCCCAATCCAGGAATCAAACCAGGGTTTCCTGCATTGCAGGTGGATTCTTTACCAACTGAGCTATTAGGGAAGTCCAATACATTCAGTTATGACCTATATCAAATCCCTTATGATTATACAGTGCAGATGATGACTGGATTCAAGGGATTAGATCTGATAGACAGAGTGCCTGAAAAGGCACAGAGGTTTGTAACACTGTATAGGAGGCAATGGCCAAAATCATATCAAAGAAAAATATATGCAAAGCGGCAAAGTGGTTGTTTGAGGAGGCTTTGCAAATAGCTGAGGAAGAAGAGAAGTGAAAAGCAAGCAGGAGCCGGGGGGGGGGGGGGGGGGGAGGGAAAGATATACCCAACTGAATGCAGAGTTCCAGAGAATAATAAGGTTTTCTTCAATGAACAATGCAAAGAAGTAGAGGAAATCAATAGAATGGGAAAGACTAGAGATCTCTTCAAGAAAATTTGAGATATCAAGGGAAGATTACATACAAGCCTGGGCAAGATAAAGGACAGAAATAGTAAGAACCTAACAGAGGCAGAAGAGATTAAGAAGAGGTGGCAAGAAACAAAGAACTATACAAAAAAGGCATTAATGACCTGGATAATCACCATGGTGTGGTCACTCACCAGGAGCCAGACATCCTGGAGTATGAAGTCAGGTAGGCCTTAGGAAACATTACAACAAACAAAGCTAGTGGAGATGATGGAATTCCAACTAAGCTATTTAAATCCTAAAAGATTATGTTGTTAAAATGCTGCACTCAATATGTCAACAAATTTGGAAGACTCAGGAGTGGACACAGGACTGGAAAATGTCAGTTTTCATTCCAGTACCAAAGAAGGGAAATGTCAAAGAATGTTCAAACTACTATGTTCAAATGTTCAAACTACTCTGTTCAAATGTTCAAACTCTTATGCTCATTTTGCATGCTAGTAAGTTTGTGCTCAAGATTTTTCAAGCTAGGCTTCAACAGTATGTGGACCAAGAACTTCCAGATGTACAAGCTGGATTTAGAAAAGTCAGAGGAACCAGACATCAAATTTCAAACATTCGTTGGATCATAGAGAAAGCAAGGTGATTCCAGAAAAACATCTACTTCTGCTTTGCTTTTTACTAGAAAACCTTTGATTCTATGGATCACAATAAACTGATGAAAATTTTTAGAGAGATAGGAGTACCTGTCTCTTGAGAAACCTGTATGCAGGTCAAAAAGCAATAGTTAGAATCAGACATGGAACAATGGACTGATTCAACATTGGAAAAGGAGTAAGACAGACTTGTATATTGCCACTCTGTTTATTTAAATTATATGTAGAGTACATCATGTGAAATGCCAGGCTGGATGAATCCCAAACAGGAATCAAGATAGCCAAGAGAAATATCAACAACCTCAGATATACAGATGATACTACTGTAATGGCTGAAAGTGAAGAGGAACTACAGAGTCTCTTGATAAAGGTGAAAGAGGAGAGTGAAAAAGCTGGCTTAAAATTCATCATTCAAAAAACTAAGATAATGGCATCCAATCCCATCACTTCATGGCAAATAGAAGGGGAAGAAGGGGAAACAGTAATAGATTTTATTTTCTTGGTGATTTCTCCAAAATCACTGTGGATGGGGACAGCCATGAAATTAAAAGATGATTGCTCCTTGGAAGGAAAACTATGACAAACCTAGGCTGCAGATTAAAAAGCAGAGACATAACTTTGTTGACAATGTTCCATATAGTCAAAGCTATGGTTTTCCCAGTATTCATGTACAGATGTGAGAGTTGGTAAGTAAAGAAGGCTGAGCACTGAAGAATCAATGCTTTTGAACTGTGGTGCTAGAGAAGACTCTTGAGAGTCCCTTGAATTGCAAAGAGTTCAAATGAGTCAGTTCTAAAAGGAATCGGCCCTGAATATTCATTGAAAGGACTGATGCTGAAGATCCAATAATTGACCACCTGATGCAAAGAGCTGACTCATTGGAAAAGACCCAGAGGATAGGAAAGCTTGAAGGCAAAAGGAGAAGAGGTTGCAGGGAATTAGATGGTTAGATTTTGACTGGCTCAATGAACATGAATTTGAGCAAACTCTGGGAGACAGTCAGGGACACAGGAGTCTGGCATGCTACAGTCCATTGAATCACAAAAAAGTCGAACACAACTGAGAAACTGAATAATAGCAACAACAACAAAGATGAGGCATCATATTTTAAAGTCTAATTTTGCATCAAAATTAAATATTAAATCTATTGTATATCTAACTTTATGGTATACAATACGGTAGTTCGGGGGCGAAGGAATCTTTAAATTTAATTGGTAAAATGGCTACATTTCCTAGTCTGCTTATTAAAAATAATTATATTTTAACAAAATTATTGAAGCTCTCATAGCTGAGTTTCTTTCAGTGTGGTTTTTCACACAAATGTATCAGCATTGCCAAACATATTATTATACTAGATTTTAAGAACCACAGCCTCTCTCAATTACTTGAAAATTAAATTATAATAGTGGCAATAATGATCATTAAAATAAACAATTATAATGGTTTCTTTGGTCTTCATAGCTGTACTTGTGTGATCAGTCGCTTTGTGGTGTCCGACTTTCTATGACCCCATGAACTATAGCCTGCCAGGCTCCTCTCTCCATGGGATTTTTCAGGCAAGAATATTGGAATAGGTCGCCATTTCCTACTCCAGGGAATCTTCCCGACCCAGAGATCAAACCCGTGTCTCCTGCACTGGCAGGCAGATTCGGTACCACTGCACCATCTGGAAAGTCCCTAGTGATAATACCAATGCTAGAAAAGAATGCTTAGACTTTACAGCTAGAGAGATG